>NW_027497029.1:0-183840 GCF_021521415.1 Bidens hawaiensis | reverse complement strand
GTTTGTATATGTTTTGTAACAATCATTAGGGTTTCTAGATGGTGTTAGGTGTGCCTGTTTAAGGAAAGTTTAGGTCACATTTATGAAGGCACCTGAGCGAATATTGAGTGATTTGACGACAGACAAACTTTCTTAGCAAACGGAATATGTCGCATGGAAAGTAGCCTCACACCTAATATTCCACCAAGAAACCTTAATAGATCTTCATTGTATTCTTAGATAATATTAATGGAAAAATTTTTAGTGACTCGTGTATGTTTGTTATATTTGTGCTCTTGTAGCAATACCTTGAATATCATTGATTCCGCCTCTGATGTTCATCGATGTTTTCACACTAGCATCCTTCGTAACCGTCTCGTCAAAATTAAGTTGTTAGTTACGAGATTGATAAGTTGTGTAATCGATTCGGACACAAACCTAAAAAGAAATCCAAAAAGGTAGTTCAGGAAACATAGGTGCCTGAATTACCTGTAGCAACATAAAAGGCCACAAAGGAAATTGGATGTTGTTACTTCCTCACAACATGTCATACCTCCACCCAAGAAAACTCCTCAGTCTTCCTCACAAAAGAAACTGTTGTAAATATAAAGGACCCACATCAATAGCTTGAAGGTATTATTAGCACTCCAACTACAAGCCCCTCTCCCAGGGCTAGTTCTCTTTCACCCACTTTGGATCATCATATAATTACCACTGAATATTTAGATCAAGTAATTGCCAAAGTATTTCACATCTCTAAACGCAGTCCTTTTATAACAAATTACCTGAAAGGGAAAACCCATCTGCTGATGTTGAGATAGGAATTACTAACCCCGTGCAAGAGGAGTTTGATATCCCTTTCACTACATGCGAATTGGATATGGGATTAGGAGTAACTACTACAACTGTTGAAATGACTATTTCTCAGTTGAAAGAAGTTTAGGCACTAAGAGTCGTATCCTGGCAATAACAGATGATATTTTTATATCTACAACAGTTGGAAGTCCACGATACCAAGACAAAGGGGCACCTGTACAATCTCTTGATGAAAATCCTGATTTTGTCATAGATAAAACTGCTAATGTAGATATAACTACTGAAAACAGGACAACATATAAGACTATTAAGTTAGTGGATGCTAAAATGATTCAGGAATTGACGGCACAAGTTCTAAGTTTGATCTTTGAGGTAATGAAGCTCAAGGAGCTCATCACCAAAATGGCTCAAACTCAAGTCCAACAACTCCAAGTTAACACCCAATTGTTGGCCGCTATCCGGAGTGAATTTCAATCTTGCATCCACCAAATAGTCACTTAAAGCCACCAGCCACTCAAAGTTCTAGCACTCTAGAAAATATAACCGCCTATAACCCAGAGCTTGCTGAGCTAAAATCATTTATCTCCTCACAATTCCAAATATTCCAAACCAAAGTGATCACCGATACCACCATGCTTATAACTCACCAAACACTTTTGCCAATGAATTAAAAAAATATATGGTGGATCACTAGAATCAATTAGCAACACTATCAGGGATTTCTCTTCTTGCTCCATGGTTTCTAGAGCAAGCTGATGCTGCTACTGATGCCAAAAAGGGGGAGAACATCCTTGATGCCTCAAGGAAAACAAATGAAAAGAGACGTGATGATACATCAAACAAACCTGTAGAAGAAGCTGTTAGATCATAGAAGATGCTTATAAAGAAAGAGAAGCTAAGGATAAGACGCTAGTTAGAGAGTTGAAGGAAAATCTTGATGAAACATGGTTATCTAAGACAAAGAAGCTGAAAACAATGGCTCAAAGAGGATGAAATGGTGGAAAGACAAAACGAAGACCAGTAGTTTCACAAACTACTAATGAATCAGAAGAAATAACAATAGTTCATCAAATTGCTGATGATCAAACATTTGTTACACCAACAACTGATGCAAGAACAGTAGTCACACAAAGTGATGATGATGTTGATTTACTTTAAACTACTGGTGCTCCACAAGAACCAATAGTAGTTTCAAAGACTGTTGATACACCCAAGGTAACACAAGAACCGACTACTATTCAAAACTAGCTAAAGCCTTGAAGTCAAAGCCAAGATAACAAAAGGCTTATGACAGTAGTTTGAAGAGAAGGAAGCTGATCATATAAGAGGAAGATGAGTCACCACCATCTACTTCTGGCAAAAAATTCAAGCCTAAGAATGTTGAAGAATTAATAATTCATCTAGAGGAAGAGGCAACAAATTCCTTGGTAAAAACAACACAAATCATGACTGATGAGGAATCTGCAAGGTTATATCAAAGGAGCTTTTGAAGATAAGAGATTATTGAGAAAGAAGTTTGGTTGTATCAGAAAGACGAATAACAGATAAGAAGCTATTGATAGAAGCCAAGAAAACAACTCTTTTATGGCTGGAAGAACATGCAAAATACACGGTATCTCTTCACAAATTCAGAGGTTGGACATATGAAGAATTACAAGCTGAACATGGTATAGTAGAAAAGCTCAATGAACAAGACCCTAATCAAGATCATCTGAAACTTGACTCGGATGTAATAAAGGAAAGGATTTCTGAAGAAATGAAAAGTGAAATCTAAATATGAATATTAAATTAGATGAGGCTAATTTTCACTCAAGAAGAGAGAATGATAGATGGGGCATTGATATGCTGAGGATTGCTTACAGGGATCTTGTACATGAAAGATAGAAGAATACAAACAAGTTCCCTAAACCAAAAGCTTTATCTACAATCATGCTTCCATAAAACCAAATAGAACTCTAGCTAGGAGAATGGCTTTACAAGTCAGAAGAAGACAATTGACAGAAAAAGAAGAGTTGGGAGCCATCAAGGATCTTCACAGAGATGCCAAGATGGGGTTTCAATTTGATATACAATTGTTTCCTTCTTCATCTGCTTTGTCAACTTTGGCTGCTGCTTCAATTGAAGATCAAAGCAAGCCAGGTTCCAAAGTTATTAAAATGGAGCAAACTTAACAATTTCTCCTATTAACTTTAGAGTTTGATTCTGGCACTTCTCGAAGGGTAGATCTTCAATATGTGCCTATGTTGTATGAAAGCTTGCTAGGAAACCTTTTGAGCTTCCATTGTATATGGAAGAGGATGGAAGCTTGGGTATTGAGTTTATTAAATGAATTAAAGACTCAGCCCAAAGAAGACTTTCAAGATAATACGGTGGAGTAAAAAGAATAAATGGTTTTGGCATCACCAGTTCAGGGGGAGATTGTTGAATCTTACAAAGAACTGATTGCCAAAAACCAAAGAACTGTTGATACAAACAACAGTTGTTCTCCATTATGAAGTTTTGGCAAACTGTTGCTCCAAACATCTGACCATGCAAACTACTGATATGAATGAACTGAAGACACAACAACTGATCAAACTATTAAATATCCAAACAACTAAAGTTTAACAATTGATGGGGCAAACGTCAGTTATTTTAGCAAAGATCAGTAGTTAGCATAGGATTCTCTTTTATCAGTTGTTTGTAATTTGTTCTTCACTAGTTTGTAATCATTTTTGTTAGATGTCACTTTCACATTTTGCTCATAGTTGTTTAACACATGTATAAAATGAAGAGAGTCTCTTCTTCATTAACACTTTTATACATCACAATACTCACCTGATCAGAGTACTATTGTACTAGAAAATTTGAGTGAATGATGAGCTAAGGTTGGGGGAGGGGGACAAAACCCAAGCCTCGGTGCGGAAGCGTGTCGAACGGTGATAAAGGAGCTCTGATCTTGGATCAATCTATGACATGTATTCACTCTTGAAAGATCTAACGAACGGATGTGGAGAGTTTGTTTTGATTAACAATCAATAATATGATGAAAAATTGCAATCGAAACACAAATACATAGATGTAGTAGTATGATTCCATTAACCGAATGATTTACATGAAGAACACTCATACATACATACATACATACATACATAATCGATAAATGCTCGGCCACTCGGGGAGAGCTCTTTCCGGGGGCAAACTCTCTAATGAAAACACGTAAAAATAAAACACATGAGCTAATCATCTATTTGTAGTGGTCTTGTGCCTTGTTCTTCACTGCATCCACCTGTTGGATAAGACCAAGGAAATATATTTTTCACTCACATATTAATTCGATGCGTCGGTCTAAAATATAAGATCCAACAATCTCCCCCTTTGACCGATGTCATCGAATTACTTCCATGATTACTTCATAACCCGTTGTCTTTCATTTAAATTCTCCCCCCTTACTTTAAGTGGCTTTAAACTTCAATGATCAACATCAAGTAACAAGGTCATCATAAAAGGAAATACACTCACTGTGATCATCAGATAATATTCAATTTTTCCCGTTTGTGGTGTTGATGTTGAGACGGAAGAGTCCATCTGATTACGTCTTCAAGATCCTCCACATCTTTGAAAAACTTTGGATTATTTATCTTGATCTACTTTTCCTTAAGTTGAGTCTTTTACTTGATTTGAAGCAACCAATTTGCAATGAAATTTAAAGAATTTTACTCCCCCAATTTCGTTGCAATTATCTTTAACAAACGTATCTTCAAATCAATTGCGGGTGAAAACATGAGACTCTTCAATTTCAACAATATTTAACTTGGCCAGCTCATGAAATGATCCGGAAAATTAACCATCTTGATCTTGTAAAGCTCTTGATGAAATCGTTAATTTTTGGTGAATTTTGCCCAAATACCCGTCGTTGACCCGACACAGTCAACGATCGAGTTGACCAGAAAAATCACTTCCAAACAGTCAACCATACTTGGGCAAACATCTTTCATTTAGAGCACATGATCAAAAAGTCAACGGATAAGCGAGTATACATTCCTTTCTTCATCTTGGCCCGTTTGACTTTGAAAGTCAACATAAAATAATCAGCCCGTTAACATCACGTTTAGACAACAATTTCAGCACGTTAACAACACATTTAAACAATAATTTCAGCACGTTAATAGCACGTATTAACAGCAACCTCAGCACGCTAACAACACGTATTAAAAACTTCAGCACGTTAACAACACGTATTAATAGCAACTTCTGCACGTTACCAACACGCATTAACAACAACTTCAGCACGTTAACAACACATATTAATAGCAACTTCAGCACGTTAACAACACGTTTTAACATCAATTTCAGCACGTTAACCATGTTTTAACAGCAATTTCAGCACGTTAACCGCAAATAATCAACTCTAACAGCTCGGAAATAAAAAATGCAGCAGCCGTGCAGCAGCTCTATCATTTGCAGCAAATACATCAGCACATAAAGACCATTTTTCTAACTGTGTACTGCCTCATCTTCATTAACAGTTTGTAAAACTACCAAACTGCCCTTAATAAAAATATACACCAGCAGCAATAAGACGAAAATAACCCTAGCAACATTGTGCATCAACTGAGTTAACTCAATTCGTCTACTCGGAAATCATGTTAGCTGTTCGTGTATGTATAATAATGCCCCTGAAGCTACACATGAATAACCTGCAACAACAACCGATCTCTTTGTAACCAAAACTTCAGCAGCAAACAGCAAAAAAAAAAATGTTTTCAATATCAACAAATTGTCGAACACTTATCTTCTATTTGTGAATAAAGTTTTGCATCAGCTCGTGAACCATCAAACTCCTATAAGCAAAATTGTCTCTGTTCATATCAGCACATCAGCAAAACGCATAACAACAACCAAGTAAATGATCAACAACTGTTTGTGTATGGATCTGCAGCAATAAAATCTGCAGCAACAGCTCGTACCATCTTCAACACTAAGTACTCGAGAACAAGTTCTGCTCATGAATGACTCAATTTGCTTGTGACAGAAACAATTGTACTCTTACAAAACTAACATTCTGAAGTGACCATTTTTCCCTTGTTACCCCTGTTCATGAAATAATATTTCAGCAATAGCCATATACTCGTGAAACATCAGGATTGACGATTATGAATCTGCGCAAACACTTAACATCTTCTACATACAAGAATTTGTACCAGCTGCACATTTACTGATTTACCCTTGTCCTTGTTGCTGTGAATACGCTCGTTTAATCAAATTTCAGCATTGAAAGTTACCAAACACCCTTTGGAGCTGTTATGCAATAACAAATTGTACCAAACAACAGCAAAATTACTTGAATATCCCTGCTATGTTACCAATTTGTACATCCATAACTGCTCGAATTTTAGTCTGCCTCGATGAACTGCTGCAGCAACCACTCGCGACTAAAGTTAACTACTCGAAGACATAATATTAGCATGCATTATCTGAAATATGCAGCACTGTTCATGAATGATCAAACCAACTCGAACACACAATTAATCCATATCAGCATCTAACTACTCGAACGAAATCATATTTGTCGGTGACATATTCCATATCTGCTCGAGAACAAATGCAATACTCATGACATTAACATCATAATCTGTAATAATCATCCGCTATCCTCTATTGAATGAATTATCTGTTTAAGCTCATCATCTGTCCATGACCTGCAAATTCTTTAATTGATTATGACAAGTCTGCTCGATTAAATGTCACATACTATATGTTTGTGAATCATCAGTAACATTGAAGATTTGTAATCTGAAATAGATTACTAAGATCGCTTCAAACCACATCAAAATTCATCAACAATCAAAAATCATCCTTTAACTTGAACAATATAACTCGAATTTTAATTTTCCCCAATTTTGGCCTAGACGAACATAAGGCCTCAGATCTGAAATTAACACTTGATACACGGAATTTATCAACGACATCTTATCATATCATCTCCAAATCAACATTCTATTAACAGCATCTCATCAATTTCACCAAATAATCCGATCTAGAAAATCAAATATAAACGAGTTCGGCAAAAACAAACCGAAAACAACAAATCTGAACGAAACTGAACCTATTGACGTGAAATTGATGTTGAATCTCCGAACTAATCATCAACTCAACCACCAATTCACAGAAACCATCTTCGAATCTTCAAATTTAATCCAAATACTTTCAAAAACCCATGAAAATTTCAACAAACTTCAAGTTTAACGTCCATGGCGGATTCAACAGCGAATAAGCGATTAGTCTGAACTATTCGGTAACCTCGATCTGATACCCATTGACAAAACCCAAGCCTCGGTGCGGAAGCGTGTCGAACGGTGATAAACAAGCTCGGATCTTGGATCGATCCATAACATGTATTCACTCTTGAAAGATCTAACGGACGGATGTGGAGAGTTTGTTTCGATTAACAATCAATAATATGATGAACAATTGCATTCGAAACACAAATAAATAGATGTAGTAGTATGATTCCATTAACCGAATGATTTACTTGAAGAACACTCATACATAATCAGAAACGCTCGGCCGCTCAGGGAGAGCTCTTCCCCGGGGGAAAACTCTCCAATGAAACACGTAAAAATAAAACACATGACCTAATCATCTATTTGTAGTGGTCTTGTGCCTTGGTCTTCACTCCATCCGCCCCTTGGATAAGACCAAGGAAATATATTTTTCACCCACATATTAATTCAATACGTCGGTCTAAATATAAGATCTAACAGGGGGGAATAGATTGTAATCTTTTTATTATAGTTAATACATAATTGTCCTTCCATGTGAAATCTGTTCTTTAGCTTAAATGAATTCCGCTGCATAATTTGTTTAATTCGTATACTAATTGAATTAAAGTTCAAATATAATTTCAATTAAAGTGATATTAATTAATACAAACAATTAGATCAGATGTTACTGTTTCATTGGTTGTGAATCATGTTCATTAGCTTAAATTTAAATCTTGAATCCTAACAACACCCATGTTGATCGATGGTTTATCAATCATTATCATTAATGCTAGTAAGGTCTAAGGTCATACCCAATTCGCAAGACTTATACTGTCAAGATTGACAACTCAACATACAATTTAATGATGCATCTAAAAAAATGAAACCACCCGAACAAGTTTACTTTGTTTCCGGTAACGGCACACATGATCACACCCCTCACAAATATATCGCTAATCTCGGTTTAATATATGGACCAACCAAAAGTGTGATAGTATCTCCCTGCCTCTATACAAAGTATGAACACAATGTAATAAGCTTGTAAGTTAGTCATATCTCCACTATTAACCACCAATTTCATAAAGAATAGGACTATCGATTTTGTTGTGGCTTATGCTCGGGTATGGAATAGGAATTATATAGTGACTTATGGTGGATGAAAACCAATTTATTCAAACAACTAAACAAACAATCCAAACTACTCACTGACTATTATTTACAACCAATACTAACTTTAAAAATTGACTTTTTTTGAGTTTTTATGATTTTTTTATGCAAGTATCAATATATACAAATAACTAACTTGAGGCATACGTACATTGTGTATAATGATCTATAAACCGACTATATTCAAATCTAATTTACTAGATTTTCTCACACAGGGTTAAAATAAAAAGGCAAAGGCTAACAAGGCTTGTAAAGGGTTTAACAAACGAAAGGGAAAATGGTCAAACTTGGTTCCTAAAAGATAGTGTAGGGTAGGGGGTATTATTTATGTAAAGGCCAATATATGTGGGTTTCAACGGTCCTAATTCATGTGGTGCTATTAAGATCATAACATGCATATGAAAAACAAGTTCTAGATATCGTAAAACATACTGGTTACACTCAAAGAACTCATATGACTGTGTGTGTGTGTGTGTGTGTATGTATATATATAAATATGTGTATTAAATGTAGATTTAACTCACACGCACTCGAAGGAAATGGGTTGCAGATAAGAAACGTGTGCACCCGTACCCTTAACTTATTATCCCAGTGTAAATGATCCCATTTTAATTTTCCCTTTTTGAAAAACATTAGATGAGAATACTTTTGAAAGCTTAAAAACTGACCATGACCAAAGACCTCTAACTTGACATAAATAACATCAATTAGCAATTTACAATTCTTTGCGCATAATCAAGGTACTCAAAAGCGATAAAAATTTCGGTTTCCCCCCATCCCCACACTTGAGGTTAACATTGTCCTCAATGTTAAAGATTTAGCTTTTAAAAGAACATTAACAAGATGGGGTTATATATTACTGATTTTTAATTTTAAAATTGGGCCCCATATGATGGTCATAACAAGATATACAATTACACTTTTAACAAATTAACTATCCAAACAAAAGAAATTATGAAAACAAAATCACCTGATTTAGGTAACACGTGTGCAGTATTGATGTCCTAGAAAAATTCGTCTTCCTCGAAGACTCAATTTTATCTACAAATAGTCAAAAGGTGTAGAAGCATGCTTCTCACAATTAGTAGATAAGGTCTTTTAAATAGTTTGCAAAACTATTATTTTTAACTACCAAGCCGAGTTAAATAAATTTCATAATTAAATTTGTTAAACGAGTAAAAATGTTAAATACCTAATTGACTTTCGTAGTCCGGGTGGACGAGTAAGGTCTCGTGAGGGTTTATAGGAAACTACACCCACAAATTTTAAGTACAACAAAATATACACATACCTGAATTAACCATAGAAAAAGGAACATGAAAGCACGTCGAACAACCGGAACCTCGTAACTTATAGTTCTTTAACCAAAACACTTTTTTTGCGTGGCATCCCCACACTTGGCTTTTGCTACGAAAATAAAATACAAATTGAAAATAAAATCCGGGTTGTCTCCTGGTCAGTGCTCAGTATTTTATAAGGTCTTCATTCAGATCGTTACCTGATTTGACGGTTATGGTGGTAGAATGGAACATTTACCTACCGAATTTCCCACATAAGCTCGGTAGTTAGGTTGTTCGGCTTCTTCTGTTATACTCAACATGTCTACTAAACAAATACCAACAGGGGTGAATGCACTTTTATCTTCAGAGTTTCCAACATATGCTCAATAGTTAACAAGTTTAGCTCTCTCCTTCATTCTTATCTTCGAAGCGTCAAATGTTCATCGAGGGTGAACCAAGCATTTTCCGACTGAGTTTCCGGTCCATTCTTGGTAGTTGAGGTGTTGTGTCCACACCTTCTTCTTTGTAGTTGACACATCAGTAGAACCAATATGGGTCATTCCCCTTTATTCTTTATCACTACCTTTCTCTTCTATGAGTTCAAATAAACATCCCCAATTTTATCAATTTTATGAATAAGTAACCGGAAATGGTCAAGACAACCTGGGACTACTTCAGTCTCTGATTTCTTTGAAGGTATGTTGACTCGAACAAGGTATAAATATTTAATAATATACTCCAAAATCTCTATACCCTATCATTCAACATCGTAATCAACAACCCCAATCGACGTAGTCATTGGCTCTTTAGTCTAAGGCCCTGTTCTCGGTGCCCTACTTTGGCGTTGGATTTACTCATAAATACAGTTCTAAATATCAGAGTTAGTTATAACTTTCTGGAATAAATAAAAGTCAACCATTCATTACAAAACATTCATAACTTGTCTTTAAAACCTAACTTAAAATATGGTATCAAAACATCATGACAAATCTTCTTTGGATGCCAGTCCTTTCAAATCATGTCATGTGTTCCTCTCTCAAGCCAGCTGCTTCAATCTATTCACATGCGTGCATACTAAAAGTCAGCTACGCTGAGTGAGTTCTAGTTAATCAGGCAACACACAATACATTCACATACTTACATATATACGCATCCAAATATACATATATCATACTTAGCTTGTTACATTTCTTTCACACTTTCACACTTTCATTATTTCTTTCGTACTTACATACATGCAAAATTATATGTGTTTTTAAGAGAATTTCGCCCTATAAATTTCGCAGATATTATTAGGGTTTGTTCCCCACATTCGCATATATTAATAGGGTTTGTTCCTTACATTCGCAGATATTATTAGGGTATGTTCCCTACATTTGCAGATATTGTTAGGGTCTGTTCCCTACATTCGCATATATTATTAAGGTTGGTTCCCTGCATTCACAGATATTATTAGGGTATGTTCCCTACATTCGTATATCCATACCTTCATACTATCATTCATACGATTTCATACATACCCTGCTATATCATTCATACATACTTTTTAAAACAATTACATCTTCTAACGATTACCTTCCCTGGCGATACGTGAAATATCCGAAGATCGTTCACGTACCGACAAACATTCATTCATAACCTCATTAACTATCATATAAATAACATATGACATACACTTACTACATAAGCTAAGTGTATTAACTATTCACATTGAGTATGCACAAAGCCCCGAAAACATAACAAGGAAGTGGGTCTAGAAACTCACCTATAAGCGATTCGTTTCTGAATTTACGGTTACGCCCTTCTTGAGCTGTGTACGGCTAATTGTGTAATAATTATAGAATCAATTATCTACTTCTAGCTATACCATACTTCTGTTATTGTAACCCTTAGCTACGGGGGTCCGGGGGCAGCGCTCCTGGCAGCAGGGTCTAGGGGCGGCAGCCCCTAGCAGGGTACAAGGGGAAGAGCCCCTGCCTTGGGTTATTTTCCTTTATAAGCCTTTACCAAAAACCTCATCAGAAAACTGAAGTTCAATTATTTAATCAAATCGAATCCTCATTTTAAGCGTTACCTTTCCTTAATAATTAATTACTTATCTTTAGCTCATATATCATATAAGTCCATATATATCGTTTGCGTACGTATACACTGTTTATTTTTTGTTTATTTGGAAAATCACTTTAGTCCGTATAAGTTTTGGGCGTGTAGGTCCTTCTGGCGTATAAGTCCCTATAGCGTGTACGTCACTCTAGCACATAAGTTCTTCTGGCGTACAAGTCCTCCTAGCGTGTCAGTCATACATATATGGCATATATACACATACACACTGATCATACTTAAACGTTACATATACTAATGTACTCCATATACATACACGTTACATACACTTATGTGTTGCACATACTTATATGTTACATATACTTATGCGTTGCACATACTTATACGTTACATATACATATATGATGACCATCTACTTATACGCTTAACATACTTATACACTGAACATACTTATACGGTGTATATACATATACGCCGTATGTTCAGACCAACTTTCTCTTTACGCGTTTTTGGGACTTTTCTTCGATTCCGGCGCTGTCAGTCGCCGTTAACCACCATGGTTGTCCAGGTTTTGATCATTTTTGACCTTCGTAGCTTCGGGGTGTCCAGATATGAGCTAAGGTGACCCTTAAGCTCGTTTTTGGTTGATTAAACACCCGAATAAAGCTAGATATAGATTCAAACGGCTCATTCGACATCGCGGGGTTGCGGTGTCAGGTTCAAGTGTATTGGGTCAGCTGAGATAAATGATTTCTTACCTTCGGTTAGTCTTGGATCGTTGAATATAATAGTGTAGAGGGTGTTTGCTTAAGTGTGTGTTTTTGATGATGTAGGCTATGGTGTAAAATGGATGGAGATGGAAAGGATTAGGTTTAAGGGGTATTTATACTCCCTAAGCCCATGGACCTTAGGCCCATCTTTCCTTTTAATTCCATAATTAATTCCATCTAACCTTCTATCTTTATTATTATATCATTAATATTATTCTACTAACTCAGTTTAATTATTCCAACGCAAATAGTATACTTTATTATTATTCTAGAAATTTCGAGATGTTACGTTCAATAACTGGAGGAATTGGTTTGGTATTAGTCTCCACAACCTCCTTTTTAACCTCGTTCTCCAAAAGCCCCTAAACCTAATCATTTATCAATTCATCATCTACCACATCACCATTAGGCAACTTCTCCCGCTGTCATTTAATTTGGGCCACCTCTTCTAATAGTTGACTCATTAGTTCATCTTGGGCAGCATTAGACGTTTCCTAAAGCTCTAACCTTTGGTTTACAGCCTTATTTTGAGCTTTTTGATCTCTCTTCATCTCCTTTAGAAAGTCTATAATGCCTAACATAGACTCTTCTTTGTTACTCGACGAATCTTCTTGATTTTTCTGATATCCTTTGATAGGTACCACCATGATTATAATATAAAGGGACTCATCATAATAGTAGTCTTCCTCCTCTCGGCAACTTACAAAATTTGGTGTCTCAGGTCTATCACTATCATATTCACTTGACTCATAATAGTACTGATAATCAGGTGAAGGTGGTTCATGATATGGAGATGAATGGTACAAATCAACATCTTCCACGACCTCATATCCATCGTATGGGTCATAAACCCAATTCCCAACCATTGTGAACTCTCGCGGCGTCTAGAATGCATGAGAAAAAAGTTACTTGCACACATGAAATACAAGAATACAGTGAGTAATATCAAACAGACAAAACTGAAACCAAAAGCTAAACGAGATACTAAACTAGCATTTTGCGCGTTGATTCCCCGACAACGACACCATTTTGAGGTAGATGTCGTTCTCTAATAAAAAACAAGTATTTCAATCACTTGAGTACCTATAACTAGTACGGGTAAGTAAGGTCGTCTCCACAGTAAATCAGTGGAAAGCGCAAGTTTGACTCATGACTTTTTAATTATTAAACTAAATGGACAAATGATGTCAAGAATTTTTGAAAGATGATTTGAATACGCACCACATGTAGAAGGATAGGTCATCAACAATTAGGAGCATATACCTATTACTAGAAGGTGTTCTGAGATAGAAAAGTCACCATGAATCAAATCAAGTGGCCTTGTAGCTTGATACTTGACTTGGTTCGGGTACGGGTTGCTCTTTTGTTTCACTACTAAACAAGAAGCACACATAAATATAATGCGTAATGAATGGAATTTCACATACCATGCTTGTAGTACCTAACGCCTTAATCGCCTCAACGCTTAGATGGAACATTCAAGCTGCCATAGCATCACAGCCCTCGACCATATACCCCGAGTAGGAGCCACGAACGCGAGCATTGGTACCAGAGTTTATTAAAATATTTGGCAATGGAAAAATTCAATAGGACCGTAGATAGGAAAATCATCAGAGTGTAAAAAACCGTGATTCTAGTTTAGTAAACTAGAGATAAAGCCCACATTTATATAAACATAAATTTTATAGGGATAAACCCAAATTTACAAAACATATTTCTTTATTATGGTGATAAGCCACTTATTTAAGCTGGAGTGCCCTATGGCACTGTTTCTAATCCTTGCTCAACAAGTCACCTTAAACATGTTTATAAATATTTGATATGTCATAAATACTGGTGAGTATATTTATTTGTAAATGAGACATTTTTACCATTACAACATTAATATGTTTTTATACTTGTATACTTATAAATTGCCGAAAAGTACTTATCACTCGAAAACCGTATCCGTGACTGTGGTCATATTACTTACTGGCTAACTCTTTTTCCAATAAGTAACGATATAAGTAAGAGTTGTATACAAAATGCTATAATACCAGAAGTAACCATCCTGTAAGTCTACAAAGACTTAATCACTTTAATTTAATGAAAATTGCTTGAAAACGTTTTGAGAACATTTGGACTATCTTTGTCATGAGTTATACAAGTTTAAAATCTCAATGACAGGTTTGGAAAACCGGTTATCTCACAAAATGTGAGTTGTACAAAAACTCAAATGTCTCACCTCGCAAGTTTACAATTTACAAGCATCCTGGTGTATAAACCAAAAATCTTTAACGACAATCAAGGGTTGGAAAACTTTACACGATGGAACAAAGCCTCATCTTGTTCATGCTGAGATTTGGATTAACGTACTATAGTGTCAATCAATCGGATAAGGTATCGTTGCAGCGATTAGAATTATACCAGCTCTAATGCTTAAGACAAAGAGAGAGACTGAGAGAATTTTGTACGAGGAATGTTGGCCTTGTTCAACACCTTTATAGATGACTTTTAGGTCAGTCGTGTATCGCTACGAGCCTTGTATTTATCCATTGTGTAGTGCGACCACCAAAAATATTAAGGTGGCTCTCAAGCGACTTGCGGTGATGTGAGTGTGTGAAATGAAAAGTACGCCATCAAAGCGCCACATTGCGCCCATTGCATTTCGCTTGAGCCTAAGCCCGTGCTCGTACGCATCGGCTGCTTTTCACCCTCTCTAAGGCCACCAAGTGTGTCTTATTTACAAGAATTTTAGCATGTGAGCCCTCCTCCTTATAAGGAGCTCCCAAGTTTATCATTCTAGCAACATGAGACAATCCATTTTCCTATTTCATCAATGCGGGACAAACCCACTATCCCATAAAGTACATTCTCTAATACATTGGTTGGGATTGTTATATTCTCCCTTCCATATTTTAAATATCGTCCTTCAGATTAATTGGAATAATTATGGATGTTTCTGTTTCATTTCTAATTCGAATTCCTAAGTATATTCTTGTCTGCATCTTGAATTCCACTTCACTTTTACCAGAATGAGTCTCTAATGAGATTCTTGATTTTCTATCTTCGATTTGTACAGGTTTCTCAACGAATTTCAAGTTTTCGTTTACCTTTATATCCTGAAGGTGTAACTTTAATGATTCATCAGCTAAGCACTTCCTTAAGTTGCTTACATGAAATACATCATCTATACCAGCCATTTCTTCTGGTAACTTTAACTGATAGGCTACTATTACAATTTGTTTAATGATTTGAAATGGCCCAACAAACCTTGGACTCAACCTTCCTTTCATGCCAAATTGAACTACTCCTTACCATGGAGATACTTTCATTAGCACTTTATCTCCAATTTAAAACTCCAAAACGGTTTGTGTCGATGGTTCACATAACTCTTCTAACGATCTCGTGTAGTCTTTAATCTTTCCTTGACTTGAATATCTTGTAGGTAGTTTCTTGCACAATTTCAGGACATGATAATTGCTTTTCTCCAATTTTGTCTCAACGCACTGGGGTTCAGCACTTTCATACATAAAGTGATTCATATGGGGTAGCAATTATTCTTGTATGATGACTGCTTATATAGGAGAATTCTATTAGTGTAAATGTTCATCTCAATTTCTACAAAAATCTATTACACGTGCTCTTAGCATGTCTTCCAATGTTTGTATAGTCCTTTCACGTTGACCATTAGTCTGTGGTCAGTATGATGTACTCAAGTTTATTCTTGTACCCATGGCTAATTGATAACTCTTCTAAAAATGATAAGTGAAGAGACTATATCGATCAGATACGATGAATAATGAAACTCCATGAAATGAAACTATTTTATCCACATATAGCATTGGTAATTGCTCCATTTTAAAAGTTTCCTTTTATGGTTGGAAATAGCTGACTTTGTTAGTCTATTCACAATCATCAAGATTATGTCATGGCCTTTTCGTGCTTTAGGTAATTTGGTAAAAAAATTCATTGTTATTAGTTCCCATATCCATATTGGTATCTCTAACTGTAGAAGTAATCATGAATGCTTTTGATGTTCAACTTTAACTTGCGAACAAGTTAAACATTTCGAAACATAACTAGCTATGTCCCTTTTCCATCCTATCCACCAATAGATATTCTTCAAATGTTGATACATTTTATCACTTCCAGGATGCATCGTGTATTTAGCTTTATGAGCTTCTTCAAAAATCCTTTCTGGTAGATTTCCTTAGACAGGTATCCATATTCTTCTGTTCTGGAATTTCCAAATTATGTTTTCATATTTTTCAGTTCTTTTATCATTCCTTTTAATCCTTCTAGATCATTAGTAATAGCGGCTTCTTGAGCGCTTCTCAACTGCTCTATTTAATCAATTTGCAGATTTAACCTGAGGCACACGCTCGTTTTGGTTTCTCATGATGCTTAAGGCTTAAAGCATCTACTACTACATTAGTCTTACTTTCACGATACTGAATTTCAGAATCATAATCACTAAGAATTTACATCCAACGTCTTTGCTTCATGTTTAGCGCTTTTTTCCCCAAAAAGATTTTTAAACGTTTATGATATGTGAATAGAGTAAACTTACTGCCATACACATAATATTTTGGGCAAAA
This sequence comes from Bidens hawaiensis, assembly GCF_021521415.1. Lineage (NCBI taxonomy): Eukaryota > Viridiplantae > Streptophyta > Magnoliopsida > Asterales > Asteraceae > Bidens > Bidens hawaiensis. The sequence goes on along the minus strand of NW_027497029.1, from coordinate 166,942 downwards.
ATTATTGTTCCCAATTCTAAGTCATGTGTTGTGTAATTCTCCTCGTGCCTCTTAAGTTGTTTGGATGTGTAGGAAATTACTTTTTCACGTTACATGAATACGCATCTCAACCTTGACTTGGAGGCGTCACAACAAACTGTGAAATCCTCAATTACTTTTGGTAGTGCTAGTATTGGGGAATTTATTAACTTTTGCTTCAAATTTGCAAAATTTTTCTTGTTTGGGTCCTAATTCAAACTTACAGACTTACACACTAATTTTGTTAACGGAACTACTATCCCGGAAAAAAATATCTTGCTAAACCTAAGAAACTTCGAATTTATGTAGGACTTTTAAGAATTTCCCATTTAGTGATAGCTTCTATTTTGGCATGATCCATATGAATACCTTCATGGTTAATCAAGTGACCTAGGAATTGAACTTCTTGAAACCAAAACTCACATTAAGAGAATTTAGCATAAAGCTTCTCTTTTCTCAATAGTGTTAAAAGCATATGAAGATGTTTGACACGATCCTCATTATTTTTGGTATAAATAAGTATATTGTCTATAAAAACGATTACAAATTTATCCAGATACGGTTTACATATCCGATTCGGCATATCCATAAATGAAGGTGGGGCTTGATTATACTAAATGACATAACTGTAACTCGTACTGACCATATCTTTTTCTGAATGTAGTCTTAGGAATGTCTTCTTCATGTACTTTAAGTTGATGATATTTTGAGAGTAAATGAATTTTTAAAAAAATATCGAGCTCCTTAAAGTTGATCAGATATATCATCAATTCTTGGTAATAGATACCGATTCTTAATTCTGACCCTATTCAATTCTCTATAATCGATACACATACGCATCGACCTATATTTCCTTTTGAAAAATAACACAGTTTCTCCCCACGGTGATGAGCTTGGTCGTATGAATCTTTTTTCTAGCAATTCATCTAAATTCTTTTAAAACTAACATTTCTGTTGGTGCTAGTCGATACGGTGCTTTAGCAATTGGCGTTGTTCTAGGTATCAAGCAAATTCTACTTCACGGTCAGGCAGTTGTCCAGGTAAATCTTCTTGAAAAAAGTCGGAGTATTTCCATATTACCAGAATTTCCTTTTGCTTCTTTTCTTTGATGCTAATGATTATAGAAATCATACATACTACGCCTTGTTTCCTTAGATAGTGTTCCGCTTTCATTACTGATATGAACTTTGTGGGTCTAGAAGTCTTATCTCTTTGAAATTTGATCATATCTCCTGCTGGCGTACAAATCTTAACATAATTCTTATTTCATAAGATTCAAGCATGACTGGATGCCAACCAATCTATTTCAAATATGACATTGAATCCAGCCAGATTCATTGGAAGTAAACTTACCTTAAAATTATGACTTAGTAAGTCTATATTTTCTTATTGAAGTATTTCACGAATGTGAGTGGAATTCCCGTTAGCTGTTTCTACCGTGCAAACATGATTAAGTTTGATTAACGATTGATTAAGGGCTTGGCAAAACGTCATATTTATGAAACTATAATTTTCATCGCAATCAAATAATACTTTGGCTTAAACATCATGGATAAGGAGCGTACTTGCAATCACGTCTGGAATCATTGCTGCTTCTTGTGCAGTAAGCTAAAAGGCTTATGCATTCTTCGTAGGTCCTTCTGCATTCTTTGCTTTGTTGTCAGACATCTTTGTCAGCTTTGGAATTCTGGATGAATGTGACCATGTTCTCCGCAGTTGTAGAAAACATTGGTTTCTTTCCTTTTAAACTTCTTCTCTGTATAACAAGGTATCTTGAAATAATTGCAATAACGAGTCCTCTTAAAAGCACATTTTCGTGAATGCCTTTTTTTAAAGATTTTACAGAAAGGGTGATCATAGGTTGCGTGCTCCCTTCTTCCTATTATCCGAAAGAAACTCATGGGTAATTTTTGGGCTAGCTCATTCTATTTGTTATCTTTCTGTGTTTAGATTAATCCTTTTATCATGGTATTGGCTAGCTTAACTGTTACCCCAATAGCCTGAGGTCTAGCTGCCTTTACCAGATCACAGATTCCCTAACTAATCCCCAAATACAGTGAGAAATTAGTACTGATATTGATTCCCTAACTAATCCCTAAATATATTCTAAGAGTTTTGTCAAGTATTCACGACAATTCACATCTACCATTTGGTGGTTTAAAAACATTGCAACAATCTTTTCCCTTTCATGGGGAGGATAAAATTTTGTCTCTACTATTTCTTTAAATTTTTTTAGGTCATGGTATAAACTATGTCACTTCCTTTTGCCTGACAGACCGTGTTCCTCCATTCTAATGCTTCATTACTAAAGAGGTTAGAAGCCTATAATATCTTGTCTTCTTCATCACATTTACTGATTCTTATGACAACTTCCATCTTTTCTAACCAACGCAGTGCTGAAATGACTTCCTTCATTTCCAACAAATTCGGTTGGTTTATAGGCCAAGAAATCCTTGTAAGTACAACCATTAGCTTTTGTCTTCAGCTTTTGAGGTAATGGAGTTTTAAGATCATTACTATTTTCTCCATTTACACGGTTACTAGCCTCGGTGCCAGGCTTTCGTTTATTATTCTTTGTCTTACCCCCAATTATAGTTACTGGTTTCCTAATTGCTTTAGCTGTTAGAGGGATTTCGACAGCAATTCTATACGCTATCAAATTTTTAATAGCGTTCATATTTAGAGGATTTTCTTGAATGGAATTTTCATGATTGTTATATTTCAACTGGCAAGGCGTGTGACACCCGGTAATTATTTCACACTCTAATCTATATACTTGATTTAAATTATGTGTTGATTATATAAGTTATATGACGTATAAACCATAGTATACTTGAAATGTGAACGAGAACAGTCGTAATGCCTATAGGATTGTATAAAGTGCCGATGAGAACGACTATATGATAAAGACAGCCCAGTAATAGTCAGAGGTGACAAACATATCAAGCTAAATATATACCTATGATCCAATATAAGGGGTAATGGTAAGACCATGCCCAGTAATGTTCTAATACTCTAATTAGGACCAAAACGCCATAAACGTTTAAATAATGGAATATAGTCGCCGAACCGGCCAAACCAATGATACATTATACAGTGAGACGACCAAGATATGAAACTATGAAGGAATTAAAGGTATACTAGTCAAAAATAATATGAAGTTAATAATTTAAACAATCCATAAAGGATTACAATATGGAGCACTATTTAACCAAATATAACTCCGGGCTAAATTTAAATATACATCATACCGGGAACCAAAATAAATACGGGTTCCATATCATCTATAATATACCCAAAGTTCAAACAGAAGAGTGGAAAAACTCTGCGTGACATTGGGAAACCCGTGGGAAGAATCCTTGCGAAAAACCCTAAAAACCAAAAATCCTTTTCAAAGACCCTGTGCTCAAAGTGCTCAAAGACCCTATGCGGGAAGACCTGCGGGAAGACCTGCGGGAAGACCTGCGGGAAGACCCCTGCGGGAAGACCCTGCGGGAAGACCTGCGGGAAGACCTTCGGGAAGGGAATACTTCCGCCCAAAATGAGCCAGTCTATGCTTCTGGAAGATCTTATCTTTTACCTGCCAAGGTATGGGCACAATATTGAAAGTACTGCAAGATCAAGCAAAATCTTCCTAACCATTCCCTATGGCCGCCTACCCCCATTCCATCAAATAAAAAACAATAAAAACCATGCTTTGACTAACTATTTCACTTTATGGTGTAAGATTTGACACCCTTAAATCAAGGGATTGTAATCTTTTGGATCCCCCAAATCAAGGGATGTGTTCCATTGGGTTTGCCTATAAATAAGACCAATTATTTTGATGAAAAACACCACACACAAACTCATACAAACCCTTAAACACACTCCAAATTTCTCTCTTTTCATGGCTGAAGAACAGCAGCAGCGCAACACCAAGCAACCGCCTCTTTGCAACCCAATTTCTCTATAATTCTGCCCTGAACCCTCTGAACCCTATATATCGTTCGAAAGCTAGAAGAAATCCTTAAACCGAAGTGGAAAGCCTTGAACGGATCTTTGCCCGGAAAACTCGGTAAGAAGCTTTGAACCTTCGAAGGTCACTGCTGGGAAACTGCATTTTCCAGCAGTACCCACCTCTCTTCTTTTGTTCATATCTCACAAACTACTTGGTATTTTTCGGTGATTCTTGTTTAGAAATCCAAGGAAACTCGTAAGGATCACGAACCATCTTTCGAATATCCATTTCCGGCTTAATTTCAGCACTTGGTAAGCCTAAAAGTCTAATTGTTCTTCATAAAATACTTGCTGGAAAATGGTTCTTTTCTGTCCAGCCAACACACACTCGTTTCCTTTGATTTTAACACTTGTGTTCATGTTTAATAAACATATTCTAGAGTCTACACTACAAGACCATCATCCAAGAGCCTAAACACGCTCAAGAACGTCTCGAAAAACCGACATTTCCAAGGTAATAAAATCATATTATGTTTAATAGAAAAACATGGATTAAGCCTAAGATACATATATTTAATGAGGTGATAAATCATGAATATAAACTTGAAGTGTGACATATAAGTAAGGATAAATCATGTTAAGTAAAAGATATAAAGGATTTAAAGGGGTGTTAAGGAAGGTTAAGGTAAAAATGATCTTCAGTAGTAAAACCCATTTATGAATAAACAAGATGATCTAAATGTAAAAATGGAATTTTGGTTATGTTAAACTTTACAAAGGATATAACTAACGTATTAAAAACCGTATCGGGTTTGTCATAAAAGTAAAAATAATAATAGTAATAATAATAGTAATAATAATAATAATAATGATAAAATATGAGTACTAGTAAGATATATATAATATATGCTTTTATAAGATTTAAAAAGGATATTAATAATACTTATAATATATACATAACAAAATAAGTATACAAGTCATACACATATATTCCTATATATGTGCAATAAATATAAAATACGGGTTTTTGTGATGGATATTGCGAGTAACTGGAAGGGTGGAGGTGCCGGTAGTCGGGACGTCCTGTCTAGGCTGGTAGATGAATATATCATAGATGGGCCCGTTACCTACCTGGGGACTAACGATGAGAGCTCCAAAACCTATTAGGCCAAAGCATGTCACGAACGTCATGATTACCGACTAATAATTTGTATCGAGCATTCCCTAATGCTCGGAGGATATATATATAAAGAGAATATAACGGGCATATATATAACAAGTATAAGACGTCGTCTAACGTCCATATCGCTAAGGTATAAAAATACATATATACCGTCACCTCATAAGTATGTATCGGGCTAAGTATTAATAGTAGTATAAGTATTATGTACTGAAGAATGTACGTATACGATATAATACAGGAAACTCACCAGGTATAACGGAACATTATTCCTCGATTTAAGGTGAGTCTCACTGCCCCTATTTTCACTATTTTCACTATGTTTTAAACTGTTTTCGGGGCGAGGGACACGTGTTTAAATATGTTTTATCATGGTGTATATCTTGATTTACAATGTGCGTGTACATGAGATATTTGGCGCGCTCATGGTACATAAAGTCCCCGGTATATATTGTAACCATAAACTATAGGCAACTATAGCCGAGGAACTCTACGGGTAGTACTACTGGTCTGACCAACCCACTCGTAAGTGGTCGCGCCACTTTATAAGACGGGTGCTTAGTTTTCCGATTTATTTATTCCCTCGTGGACTCGTGGGATGTTATGTGGGGCTTTATGGTGTATATATATATAGTCAAGGAATGGTTACGAACTCATGTATTCACGTTACACTGCAAGTCATGGATATTGCATTCATGACGTTATGAGAATTATATTAGAAAGCATTTTATCGAGTCACAAAACTTGTGAACTCACTCAGTTTATACTGATTAAATTATTTTACGTGTCGTTCAGGTATTTAGCCACGTGGAGAGGTCACGGTGTCTCACTACGGTTTTATGTTTAACTATGGAAATTTCATGTATGAGGATTTTATATTTTGGAGTTTTCACGGTTATATCTCCCTTCGGCAGGACATAACTGTGAAATCTCAATATGTTATATGTAAACCTTTTTATGGATATTTTTGTAAAACTTATATTATGAATGAAATCCTCATGTATTTAATCATATAGTTGTTGCTTAACCGCGCTCTCGAAAACCTTTCATGAGTCGCACACCGGTTGTTTCCGCCTATGGACCGGGTGTGACAGACTGGTATCAGAGCCAAGGTTATAGCGAACTAGGATTCAACCATGAGTCTAGACTATAACCCCTTAGATTCCCTCGTGAAAACGTTTTTCATGCATGACATGTTTTCAAAACTTGCATTACACGAGAGTGCACGTGTCTTCACGACACCTTTATCGCAACTAATGGTCTAGTATAGGAATGACCAAAATAAGGGATAGGAAAAACATAAAGCGATATTATCACTAATTAAACCTTAATCCTTTCAGCGATGGCCTTCCCAAACAATGATCCATATCATGGCCTAGCCATCACTGACTCGAACTCCGGCTCTAACTCTGACACTGATAGCAGCAGTGTCCATATGAGCGACGTTGTTCCAATTCCTGATGATCCCATAGAGATCTCCTATGACGAGCCTACCGAGGTAATCAGGCTCGATGAGGACGACAAGGTAACTTATGACAACGACGACCTTGAGGAGATGGAGGAGCTGGCTGCAGTGCCCTCCGAGGAGATACGAGCCGCCGGGCTGAAAAGGTATGCCACGGACTCCGACGACGAGGTGCCCCGGACTATACATGAGGTAGGCGAGTCCTCACGTCTCCAAGGGCGCGCTACCTCCGATGATACAGAGGTCCCCGTACCACCGACCGCAGCAGCCGCCGAGGCTGAGAGAAAGGCCCTTGAGGAATGGCTCATGGATTGGGAGCAGAGGGTCGAGGTGTTTATGGAGAGCGTGAAAGGCAAGGCCTGTGAGACCAGTCTCCGCCTTGATAATCACTATGACTTGATCTCCGATGCAAGGATGAGGATACTGAAGTTGGAGCATATGGTAGGGGATGCATTGCACTTAGCTGATGTGGGAGCGAGGCGGGCCGCTGCCGCCGAACAAAGAGTGATGAGATTGGAAAATGAGGTTAAGACGATTCAAGCCTTTTTGGGAGACATGTTTCCACCACCGCCACCACCGATGCCATGAAGCGACTATAGACTAGTATTAGCGGGTAGTAATCATATGTATGGGAAGTAATATATTACGGGCTACGACCCGATCTTTTGGCAAAACGCTTGTATGTTGTAGGAGTGTGTAGTAGACTTAAACATAAACTTATGTAATCGAATCTTTTGATGTAATGAAGTTATGTTTATGATATATGAGTATGAGTATATGATGTGGTATAATGAGATGTAATAATAAAATCTATGTATGCGAGTATATGATTGATAAGTATGACTATAAGCAAATATATGGGTGTGAATGTAATAAGTGTCGAACCCTACAACTACTTACATACAAGCGTGATGCCAATACTAACCGATCCTTATTATTCTCAACTTGAAGGAAAATGCCAAGGAGAAGGAACGACAGTTTACCTAATACACCTGCGCAATTACAAGAAGTCATAGCGCAAGCAATAGCCGCCTACGAAGCCAGTAGGGGCGACTCAAGTCAAGAACGAAGGAATTCCGCAAACACTGAAAATGTAGCAGCCAGAGACTGGCGGTGAGGAACGAGGATGTTCCTACAAAACTTTCATGACATGCAAACCGTGGTCCTTTAAGGGAACGGAAGGAGCCATAGGAGTTATCCGTTGGATCGAGAAGACAGAATCTGTGATAGCAATCAGTGGATGCACAGAAAAACAGAAAGTGTTGTACGTGACATGTGTGTTTCAAGATGAAGCCCTATCGTGGTGGAATTTACAAGTACAAACCCTAGGCCGAGACGTGGCCTATGGTAAGACCTGGAAAGAGTTAAAGGAGATGATGGAAAAGAAATATTGCCCAAGGACTGAAATGCAGAAGTTGGAAAATGAGTTCTGGACGCTCACCATGAAGGGAGCCGACATCACAGCATATAACACGCGATTTCACGAGCTATGCCGAATAGTTCCTCATATGGCCACCACTGAAGAAAAGAGAGTTGAAAGGTACATCTGGGGATTAGCAACAGTTATCAGGGGACCAATCACGGCCACTAGGCCTGCGACCATGGCCGAGGCTGTTGAACTAGGTCTGAGTCTGACAGAAGATGCAATACGAGCTGGCACCCTAGGAAAGCCAACTCAGAAGGAAGCAAGCCAACCATTCTCCCAACACAGCAACAGCCGCCATAACAATCACAAGAGGAGCTGGGCCTCTCGTAATCAAGGGTCAAGTTCCAAAGAACCCCCTGTCAAGAAACAAGAAACTGTGAAAGTGTATGCCGCCCAGACCACGGATCAACCACGGAAGACGTATAGCGGGTCAAACCCGTGGTGTGACAAATGCAAGTATTATCATGTTGGTGACTGCTCAAGTATTGTGTGTAAGCATTGTCACAAGAGAGGGCATGTGGAAGCTAAGTGTAGAATTAAGAATGGTGCAGTAGTTGTGAAGCAAGAACCGGGGAAAACGACACCACGAGCTTGTTATGGGTGCGGAAATACGGGTCATTTTATCAAGGACTGTCCGCAGATGAAGAATACAGCTCAAGCTAGGGCTTTTGTTATCGGGGCGGGTGAAGTTAAGGAAGACCCAAATGTCGTCACTGGTACGTTCCTACTTAACAACCACTATGCGTCTGTGTTATTTGATACTGGTGCGGATTTAAGTTTTATATCCACTGAATTTAAGGACCTACTTGGTTTAGCACCTAGTAAATTAGCAGCGCCCTATACTATAGAATTAGCTAATGGAAAACAGTTACGATCAGACGATATAGTGGAAAGTTGCGTACTAGTGATGGGAGAACATGAATTTAACGTAGATCTGTTGCCGATAGATTTAGGAAGTTTTGATGTCGTTATAGGCATGGATTGGTTAGCAAAGAACCATGCTGAAATTATTTGTTATGACAAGCAAATCTGCGTACCCTTGGCAAGTGGTGAAATGCTGACTATTCAAGGGGAAAGACGTGGCACTGTGATGAAGTTAATTTCGTGTATGAAAGCACGAAAGTGCTTGCGAAAGAAGTGTCAAGCTTTCTTAGCCCACGTGGTGGAGAAGAAGGATGAAGAAAGGAAGATAGAAAGTATACCTATAGTGAGAGATTTCCCCGAAGTCTTTCCAGAAGATCTACCAGGGTTACCACCTCAAAGACAAGTGGAGTTTCGAATCGATCTAGTACCAGGAGCTGCACCAGTAGCGCGAGCACCTTATCGATTAGCTCCCTCGGAAATGCGAGAACTATCGAATCAATTACAGGAGCTACTAGACAAGGGTTTCATACGCCCGAGCTACTCACCTTGGGGAGCCCCGGTACTATTTGTCAAGAAGAAAGACGGTTCGTTCCGTATGTGTATTGATTACAGGGAACTTAACAAACTGACCATCAAAAATCGGTACCCTTTACCGAGGATTGATGATTTGTTTGACCAATTACAGGGATCTAGTTTCTATTCCAAGATAGATCTACGATCCGGGTACCATCAGCTGAAGATACACGAGGATGATGTACCAAAGACTGCGTTTCGAACGAGGTATGGTCATTATGAATTTCTAGTCATGCCTTTTGGGCTAACGAACGCACCTGCAGTGTTCATGGACTTAATGAACCGAGTGTGCAAACCTTACCTAGACAAGTTCGTGATAGTGTTTATAGATGACATATTAATCTATTCCCGAACCAAAGAAGAGCACGAGCAACACCTTCGATTGATTTTAGAATTGTTGAGAAAGGAGAAGTTGTATGCAAAGTTTTCAAAGTGTGATTTTTGGTTAAGAGAAGTACACTTTTTAGGCCATGTCGTCAACGAAAAGGGAATTCATGTTGACCCTTCAAAAGTAGAGGCCATTAAAAACTGGGAAGTGCCGAAGACACCGACGGAAATACGACAATTTCTAGGGCTAGCAGGCTACTATCGGCGATTTATTGAAAATTTCTCGAAGATAGCACAACCCCTTACTGCGCTCACACAGAAGGATAAACCTTTTAATTGGGGAGATAAACAAGAAAAGGCGTTCCAGTTGCTAAAACAGAAGCTTTGTAGTGCGCCTATCCTAGCTCTACCTGAAGGGACGGATGACTTCGTAGTTTATTGTGATGCTTCGCATCAAGGACTTGGTTGTGTCCTTATGCAAAGAAATCAAGTTATCGCGTACGCGTCACGACAACTCAAAGTGCACGAGAAAAATTACACCACTCACGATTTAGAATTGGGCGCAGTGGTGTTTGCACTTAAGATATGGCGTCATTACTTATACGGCACCCATTGCACAATCTACATCGATCATAAAAGCCTACAACATATATTTGATCAAAAAGAATTAAACATGAGGCAACGACGGTGGGTTGAATTATTGAATGATTATGATTGTGTGATCAAGTACCATCCTGGAAAGGCGAACGTTGTAGCAGACGCTTTAAGCAGGAAAGAAAGGGTGAAGACATCACGTGTTAAAGTCTTAGTGCTAACTATAAGTACGAACCTCACCACCCTTATCCACGAAGCCCAACGAGAAGCTTTGAAACCTGAAAATATCAAAGACGAGGGTCTCCGTGGTATGGTTAACAACTTAGAATCCAAAGAAGACGGTACCCTGTACTTTGTCAACCGAATATGGGTTCCTCTCGAGGGAGGATTACGTGAAAGAATACTTGATGAAGCCCACAAGACGAAGTATTCCGTGCACCCCGGTGCAGATAAAATGTATAAAGATGTAAAGGGATACTATTGGTGGCCTAATCTTAAGGGTGATATAGCAAATTATGTGGGAAAATGTTTAACTTGCGCAAAAGTCAAGGCGGAATATCAGAAACCATCCGGATTATTACAACAGCCCGAGATTCCCATGTGGAAATGGGAACAAATCTCGATGGATTTCATTACGAAGTTACCTAGGACTCCAGGAGGTTATGACACCATATGGGTGATAGTCGACCGGCTAACCAAATCCGCGCATTTCTTAGCTATCAAAGAAACGGATAAGATGGAGCGGTTAGCTAGACTATATATAAAAGAGATCGTGTCAAGACATGGAGTCCCAGTCTCGATTATTTCTGACCGCGACAGTCGATTTACGTCTCATTTTTGGAAGTCGTTACAAAAAGCTTTGGGCACGCGATTAGATATGAGTACCGCCTACCATCCCCAGACTGACGGCCAAAGCGAACGAACTATACAAACATTGGAGGATATGCTAAGAGCGTGTGCAATTGATTTTGGTGGTAGCTGGGATGTTCACCTTCCTTTGGTGGAATTTTCATATAATAATAGCTACCACACGAGCATAAAGGCTGCACCGTTCGAAGCTTTGTATGGTCGTAAGTGTAGGTCGCCCTTGTGCTGGGCGGAAATTGGCGACAGACAAATGACGGGTCCCGAACTAATTCAAGAAACAACTGACAAGATATTTCAAATAAAAGAACGACTGAAAACGGCCCACGACCGACAGAAAAGTTATGCGGATGTGAGACACAAGCCTTTGGAATTCCAAGTGGGAGATAAAGTTCTTTTAAAAGTCTCGCCATGGAAAGGAGTTCCAAGGTTTGGAAAGCGGGCAAGCTCAGCCCAAGATATACCGGACCGTTCGAGATCCTGGAAAGGATAGGTCCAGTGGCCTATAAGTTGAAGCTACCGGAAGAACTTAACGGGGTACATGACACATTCCATGTGTCGAACCTTAAAAAGTGTCTATCCGATGAATCTTTAATTATACCTTTAGATGAAGTACATATTGACGATCGGTTACACTTTATTGAAGAACCGATAGCCGTTACCGACTGGAAAGAACAAAAACTACGAAGAAGTCGGATTAAATTAGTAAAGGTCCAATGGAAATCTAAAAGAGGACCCTAGTTTACCTGGGAAAGAGAAGATCAAATTCGAAAGAAGTACCCACACCTTTTCCCGGACCCAACTATAACGGATAACTAACAACAAATTTCGGGACGAAATTCTTCCAACAGGGGGAGAATGTGACACCCGGTAATTATTTCACACTCTAATCTATATACTTGATTTAAATTATGTGTTGATTATATAAGTTATATGACGTATAAACCATAGTATACTTGAAATGTGAACGAGAACAGTCGTAATGCCTATAGGATTGTATAAAGTGCCGATGAGAACGACTATATGATAAAGACAGCCCAGTAATAGTCAGAGGTGACAAACATATCAAGCTAAATATATACCTATGATCCAATATAAGGGGTAATGGTAAGACCATGCCCAGTAATGTTCTAATACTCTAATTAGGACCAAAACGCCATAAACGTTTAAATAATGGAATATAGTCGCCGAACCGGCCAAACCAATGATACATTATACAGTGAGACGACCAAGATATGAAACTATGAAGGAATTAAAGGTATACTAGTCAAAAATAATATGAAGTTAATAATTTAAACAATCCATAAAGGATTACAATATGGAGCACTATTTAACCAAATATAACTCCGGGCTAAATTTAAATATACATCATACCGGGAACCAAAATAAATACGGGTTCCATATCATCTATAATATACCCAAGTTCAAACAGAAGAGTGGAAAAACTCTGCGTGACATTGGGAAACCGTGGGAAGAATCCTTGCGAAAAACCCTAAAAACCAAAATCCTTTTCAAAGACCCTGTGCTCAAAGTGCTCAAAGACCCTGTGCGGGAAGACCTGCGGGAAGACCTGCGGGAAGACCTGCGGGAAGACCCCTGCGGAAGACCCTGCGGGAAGACCTGCGGGAAGACCTGCGGGAAGGGAATACTTCCGCCCAAAATGAGCCAGTCTATGCTTCTGGAAGATCTTATCTTTTACCTGCCAAGGTATGGGCACAATATTGAAAGTACTGCAAGATCAAGCAAAATCTTCCTAACCATTCCCTATGGCCGCCTACCCCCATTCCATCAAATAAACAACAATAAAAACCATGCTTTGACTAACTATTTCACTTTATGGTGTAAGATTTGACACCCTTAAATCAAGGGATTGTAATCTTTTGGATCCCCCAAATCAAGGGATGTGTTCCCTTGGGTTTGCCTATAAATAAGACCAATTATTTTGATGAAAAACACCACACACAAACTCATACAAACCCTTAAACACACTCCAAATTTCTCTCTTTTCATGGCTGAAGAACAGCAGCAGCGCAACACCAAGCAACCGCCTCTTTGCAACCCAATTTCTCTATAATTCTTCCCTGAACCCTCTGAACCCTATATATCGTTGGAAAGCTAGAAGAAATCCTTAAACCGTAGTGGAAAGCCTTGAACTGATCTCTGCCCGGAAAACTCGGTAAGAAGCTTTGAACCTTCGAAGGTCACTGCTGGGAAACTGCATTTTCCAGCAGTACCCACCTCTCTTCTTTTGTTCATATCTCACAAACTACTTGGTATTTTTCGGTGATTCTTGTTTAGAAATCCAAGGAAACTCGTAAGGATCACGAACCATCTTTCGAATATCCATTTCCGGCTTAATTTCAGCACTTGGTAAGCCTAAAAGTCTAATTGTTCTTCATAAAATACTTGCTGGAAAATGGTTCTTTTCTGTCCAGCCAACACACACTCGTTTCCTTTGATTTTAACACTTGTGTTCATGTTTAATAAACATATTCTAGAGCCTACACTACAAGACCATCATCCAAGAGCCTAAACACGCTCAAGAACGTCTCGAAAAACCGACATTTCCAAGGTAATAAAATCATATTATGTTTAATAGAAAAACATGGATTAAGCCTAAGATACATATATTTAATGAGGTGATAAATCATGAATATAAACTTGAAGTGTGACATATAAGTAAGGATAAATCATGTTAAGTAAAAGATATAAAGGATTTAAAGGGGTGTTAAGGAAGGTTAAGGTAAAAATGATCTTCAGTAGTAAAACCCATTTATGAATAAACAAGATGATCTAAATGTAAAAATGGAATTTTGGTTATGTTAAACTTTACAAAGGATATAACTAACGTATTAAAAACCGTATCGGGTTTGTCATAAAAGTAAAAATAATAATAGTAATAATAATAGTAATAATAATAATAATAATGATAAAATATGAGTACTAGTAAGATATATATAATATATGCTTTTATAAGATTTAAAAAGGATGTTAATAATACTTATAATATATACATAACAAAATAAGTATACAAGTCATACACATATATTCCTATATATGTGCAATAAATATAAAATACGGGTTTTTGTGATGGATATTGCGAGTAACTGGAAGGGTGGAGGTGCCGGTAGTCGGGACGTCCTGTCTAGGCTGGTAGATGAATATATCATAGATGGGCCCGTTACCTACCTGGGGACTAACGATGAGAGCTCCAAAACCTATTAGGCCAAAGCATGTCACGAACGTCATGATTACCGACTAATAATTTGTATCGAGCATTCCCTAATGCTCGGAGGATATATATATAAAGAGAATATAACGGGCATATATATAACAAGTATAAGACGTTGTCTAACGTCCATATCGCTAAGGTATAAAAATACATATATACCGTCACCTCATAAGTATGTATCGGGCTAAGTATTAATAGTAGTATAAGTATTATGTACTGAAGAATGTACGTATACGATATAATACAGGAAACTCACCAGGTATAACGGAACATTATTCCTCGATTTAAGGTGAGTCTCACAGCCCCTATTTTCACTATTTTCACTATGTTTTAAACTGTTTTCGGGGCGAGGGACACGTGTTTAAATATGTTTTATCATGGTGTATATCTTGATTTACAATGTGCGTGTACATGAGATATTTGGCGCGCTCATGGTACATAAAGTCCCCGGTATATATTGTAACCATAAACTATAGGCAACTATAGCCGAGGAACTCTACGGGTAGTACTACTGGTCTGACCAACCCACTCGTAAGTGGTCGCGCCACTTTATAAGACAGGTGCTTAGTTTTCCGATTTATTTATTCCCTCGTGGACTCGTGGGATGTTATGTGGGGCTTTATGGTGTATATATATATAGTCAAGGAATGGTTACGAACTCATGTATTCACGTTACACTGCAAGTCATGGATATTGCATTCATGACGTTATGAGAATTATATTAGAAAGCATTTTATCGAGTCACAAAACTTGTGAACTCACTCAGTTTATACTGATTAAATTAATTTACGTGTCTTTCAGGTATTTAGCCACGTGGAGAGGTCACGGTGTCTCACTACGGTTTTATGTTTAACTATGGAAATTTCATGTATGAGGATTTTATATTTTGGAGTTTTCACGGTTATATCTCCCTTCGGCAGGACATAACTGTGAAATCTCAATATGTTATATGTAAACCTTTTTATGGATATTTTTGTAAAACTTATATTATGAATGAAATCCTCATGTATTTAATCATATAGTTGTTGCTTAACCGCGCTCTCGAAAACCTTTCATGAGTCGCACACCGGTTGTTTCCGCCTATGGACCGGGTGTGACAAGGCGTGACTTCATTCGACATCTGTATTATAAATAGGAATGAAAATCTTATATCACAATTAAATACTAAAGCGCACTAGATAATAACACATAAGCACAGAATATGTCAAAATCCTCGATCATTGTGACTTTTACTTTTACTTTATATATATATATATATATATATATATATATATATATATATATATATATATATATATATATATATATTGTAAAACCAATGGATCAATCCAGATCTATAACAGATTAACCTAGATCTAAACCGCAATAGGATCTAGTTTATGATTACTCTTAGTTAGGTCATATATATTATATATTAGTTGTATTAGGTGTAGTATATTAATAGATTAACGAAGATTTGATCGAGAGAGAGTATTTTGGCAGAGTGTTATTACGTTAAATCAAAACTTAAATTAAGTAGAGGACTAAGCCTCTCTATATAGACGACAGATCTAATTCGTTACACATCCGATAACAAATTATGATCCAGTTCGTTAACATTACAGACTCTAAAGGAAACATAACGAATCACTTGATTCGCTATGCCATTCGTCAACATTCCATGACGAATGGGAACATACATAACGAACTACAAGCCCATTCATTAAACATCCTTAACGAATGGGTTTTACATTAAACAAACTGGCTAGTTCGTTAAACATCCCTAATGAACTAGCCTTACATTAACGAACTAACTTAATAACATAAATATTTTTTCCATTATAATAATAAATACAAAGACGATAAATAAAAAGACTTAAGACGCCAAAACTGTGCACTAGCATATATATATATATATATATAAACGTAGACATAAAAATTCTACGTGTCGCGATGTGTTCGCTCCCCCTTCTTTGGAGTCACCAGATTTGTTTGATTTTTAAATGGAGGGTTCTCATGCATTTGACCCGAATTCATAGGTATGGGTCTTACCAAACACAGATATTCCTTAAACGGGTTATAACATCTCATTAAATTAAAATTATTCTCACCAAATTATTGATGTAAAAATCCTATAAAATAAATTATAATAATTAATATCTTATTTATTTTAAAAAAGATATATATAGTATTTAAATTAAAGAACCAATTTGATAGTAAAAAAAAATAAACATGTCTTGAGTCTCATCAAACCATAAGTATATTATTAACTTTCATAAATATTACTTATAATTAATAAACCAATTTTATAGTAAAAAAAAATAAACGGGGGGCTCTTGGATCTCATCAAAACCATATAGCCTTTAAACCGGGTTATAACATCTCATTTATTTGTGAAACAATTTATCATCAAACCATAAGTATATTATTAACTTTCATACGATAAAAAAAAATATAAATTTAAAAAGTAAATAAATATTAGAACAAACAATATAAAACAACCCCCGTAATACGAGGGATAAAAACTAGTATATATATATATAATACACATAAGAGAGTGTTGAAATTAAGAATTCTATAACATATAATGCATCCTATACAAGTCTTAATGCATCTTTGAGAAATGGCGGTCCACTAAAGCCTTCAAAATTCAAAATCTAACCCTAACCAGATGTAAAACATCTCATCTCCTCTTTCTCCATGTTTGTTAACTTACCCATTCTTTTGAAACCCACCTCCATTGTCTAAAGTTAAGGCCAAGAAGATGAAGTTGCATCCAAAAATCATTCAAATGAACAAGGATTTTTGGATGGGAAAGTCAAGGGCAGTCATCGCTGAATACTAACAATGGGTGGAAAAACAGTCATCACAAAATCATCATGAGTCGTCTAAGTAACACATTTCTTCATCTTCCACGCTTATTCCATGTCAAACACAACTCACGAATAAAGGAAACCAAAGTAGGGAAGAACAGTAATCAAAATCCCATTTCCCCCTTAAACCAAATTCCAAAACCTATTTCATCTTCAGACTTTTCAGTTGTTATTGGAATTTTATCACTTATGCTAATTATTAAATCTCTTGTTGCATTATTTGTTCGACAAATGCAGGTTATTAATCCATTTACCCAATTTTGCAGAATGTTTGTTGATTCACTTGATGCACAAATTTATGAGGAACGTCATCGAAGTGTTTCTGCTAGCTAAGTTTATCCAAGGTAATCTTTGCCTTTTGAACAATGTACTTGTAAATGGGTCAATGTGGGGTATGTTTTACGTCTAAAGGAGATGTATTAACCAAAGATTTAATTTAGATGTTACAAGGAAACAATTCAAATAGCTCAAACGGGTCAACAGTAACTCATAGTGTGTTTTGGATAAGAATTAGATTTATTTACGGTTTTGTTATTGAATTATTTTGACTTTTTTGTTAATTTGGGGGACCTTTGACCATAATTTTTTGGTTATTATTTTGTGTTCTTTATTTGCATTGGGAATATTCTTTGCTAACAATTTGAAGGATGCAAATAAAAATTCCAGCATGAGGTTGTCTATTATAATTTTTGTCATAACATCATGACTTAATATTGTTTAAAAGAAAGCAATTTAATTTATAACCACACACATTCTCAGCTAAAAATGTTTGTTTTTCACAATTTCACGATCTGCATTTTCATGTGCATTCAAAATAAATGTTATTGCATTTTGTGTGTTCATAGATAACTGTTCTATTTAATTGGTGTGCATATGTGAGGATGAAGGATGTCGCACAGGAAGTTCAAGCACCCCCAACATGGTTCCCTAGGATTTCTTTCCAGGAAGATTCTCGCCATAGAGAACAAGGTATACATTATTATTTTCTTTGATTTTCTTTGATTTGGTATTTATATAGTGAGATTTTTTAATATAATAATTATAAATTATATGTTGTGATTATTTGTTAAAATAAATTCTTGGCGGTCTGGATGGACGTTTTGTTCACAATATTGTTAGCTTGTATTAAAAGTTTCAAAATGATAAAGAAAGTTTCATGTTTATAATACATATACTCGGTTCGATTTTGTTTTTTAGTTTCTATTACATGTAAAACTGAAACTGAAACTGAACTTAAACTTTCTCTTTTTATGGAAAAATAAAACCAACTTATCCGTTTTTGTTTGGGTTCGGTTATTTCGATTTAATTATTTTTCTTTTTTTTCCGGTTTCATGCACGCCACGCCACTATAGTATGTTTCATAAAATTTATAATTAAAATTTTTATAAAGTAAGTGATGAATGTTATTAATCGACTTAATAAACGAGCTGAGCTCGAGCTTCACTTTTGGAGTTCAAGTTGGCTCGCAAGCATAAAAGGGCCTTATTAAATATATATTCGGGGTCAAATAGATCTTGGGTTTTACAGCCACTTTATACAAAGCAGTTTGTGTAACACCCCGCAACCGCAGCGGAAACGTAAACGGGGTGCGACAGACTCGTCTGATATCAACCACATTGTTTATAAAGAAAACAGAATACATTAATATACTTCAAATTACATTATCTTGTATTTCATTACCGTCTAGGTGATACACACATCATACAATACGATACACAATTCTATTTGTTATAATGTATCCTAACATCCTGCACGCAAATCTTACACACATCAAGCACTTAGCACGTAAGCAATCACTTCATCTTAATTGTACCTGAAAAGCATGTGAGAAAACGGGTCAACTACGAATAGTTGGTGAGTTTCACAATTCGAGTAAACCATGATAAATCATTATCATAAAATAATATTATTATCGATGTAATTATGCTGAGCCCACAAGTGAAACCTCTGACTATCACACACAACCCCCGTGGCATATCCCCCGCCCACGGACCCGTGGCATATCCCCCGCCCACGGAACTGCCCCAAACCGCATTGCATAGCAAAATATATATATAACACCCAAAATAGACATGTGCAACTGGCTGGGAAACATCAGCAAATCCATGCCGGACCAGTTGGGTTTGTCAGACCAATAGTACTATCCACACTCTACCGGCTTTCAGTTAATCACTCGTGTTCCGGGGCCTTAGAATGTTAGCAACTCAGACAATTACCATCTTAGTACATTTCCGTACGATTCCCGTACAATAAAATATATATAAATCCACGCAAATCCATGCGTTCAGTATGTATTTAAACATTTCAGTAGTAACATGCTTCCGCCGCGAGAAAATATTTAAAAACAGTTCAGAAAAAGGGGCTCGTGAAACTCACCTTAGCACATGCAAGCAGGTAACAACAATCATTATCAATTAACACGTCCAATCAGTAATATGATCCCTACGATCGTTATTATACAAATATTGTTTATATAATCTTTAACCGTAACAACCGGTACATCTGGGGACACTGTCCACCCAGTACTGTACCCATTCCGGGGGCAATGTTAACCCAGAAACACTTCTACGGACTCAGATTGTGATATGGTTTAGAGTTCTATGGTCACAATTACTATTAGATTGTTTTTCACGTTTCAAAAATGAGTTTGGTCACACACGACCCGAAAATAGTCGTTGACTGATGGTTTAAGTAAAGTTGTGAAATTTGAGCTCGGTTTAGACGCCCCGATTGGCCGCGGGACCCGTTTCCGTCTTTAGCGCACCGGAAACTGTTAAATCAGACAAAAATTACTCAAATCATCCGAATTATTTTCGGATGATTTATTTTTACTTGTTTAACTCAATTATAAGAAGATAGTTCATTTTTAGGATTTTTATTCACTAGTCAGCTCGCTTATGCGAACTTTACCGGTTTACGCTTTTTAAACTTTAAAAGTTTGTTTTTGCACAAATAATTATCCGTTTGATCTCGGATCTTGAAATTTTGCACAAATCACTTTTTGACAGTGGGGAATTTAATAAAAATATTTCCAGAATTAATTTCTATATTTTAAATTTATTTATCTATTTTTAAACACCATTTAAACACTAAATATGTCGTAAATACCAAACGATCTTAGAAAATCCCAAATTTTTCCTGGATGTTCCCTGCCATCCACATAGTCCACTGTAATTTTTCCAGAACCAAAATCTTCTTTTACATGCCATTTTCACTAAAACCGAGCTAGAAATCCCTAGAAATCGTTTAACCGAAAAGCCTACTTAGACTTCTTCAACGGACCTCAAATTTTGTGTGTGACTTACAAATGATATAAAAAGCTTATCTACAATTTTCCAGAATTTTCATGATATTTAACTATTTTTCACCATTTTTTGGCCAAAACCGAGCATTAAATTCACCAAATATTCATCCTTTGTCCAAAAATTACCAAAAATTCACAGAACTCTTATTTTCATGTGTAGAATATCCCTGTAAAATTTCATGACCTAACTCTAAACCATCAACAATCTGTCCCAAAACACATACACCGAACATAAACCGAATATACCTTTCGTTTTCCGCCACTACAAGCTACAAACTCGTCTTTCCGCCTTATCTACCACTAAACACAGAGCCTACAAACAACATACCACAATACCAAGCAAGTTACACTCACGATCAAGCCATTTCTTTCATGGTTTCGGTTATGATTCCAAAAACAAAGATTTAACCGTAAAAATTCGTTTTTGATTCGTTTAACTCCTTTCTTGGACCAAGATCCCTTGTATAACCCGTATACATCACTTGATCATGCAAGAATCGGTTTTCATCATTGAAACCTCATTTTCTTGCAAACAAACTCAAGAAACGAAGATGAACACGTGCATAACTCGATCATTACCTCGTTTTTCTTGCTAGAACTCTCGGTTTTTGAATCATACTTTGGAGAGGATTGATGAACTTGGGAGTGTTTGTGTAAAAAAAAAAAGAAATGAAGTGTGGTTTGAGGGGTGGTGGTCCGATCGGACTATGTGGGGGTGGGGTGGGACCCACCTCTCCATTTTAGGCCACATGTTTGGATATCCGCAATCCGGATAATGTTTTGGATAATCTGGTTCAGTTCGTTTTTCGGTTAAATGTTTAATTCGGCTTAAAACGAGGCTAAAACGGTCGTTTTTCGGCGTAAAAATGAAATTTATATAAAACCTATTTAACTAAATATTATAGATATCGTCTATAATTGAACCCTCGATTCGTTCGGGTTTCAATAACTATCGATCGATTAACCGCATAATCAATACGATGAATTACATATTCACGTACCATCAATACAGTGAACCATGTATTCTCGTATAATTACTATGGTAATTCATGTATCCGACATTAAATATGACGTAACTATTATCTACCGGTTAGGGTATACCGGGTTTCGTCGGAATCGTTACATTCTCCCCCCGTTAAGAAATTTCGTCCTCGAAATTTTACACGCTCACTATCCCTTTCCGAGGGAAAGGTGGGGGTTTTTCCTTCAGAATACACCCTCGCGTTACCAGGTATAATCTGGTCCTCGCTGTGAATTCCACTTAATCTTAATCAATAAAGCTTGGTGTGTCCAAACTGTTTAGTTTTCCCGTCTACTATCTCTACGGAATTATTTATGATATCAAGTATGACTTCTATGAGTACCTCCATTACTAGTACTTTCGTTGCCTCATCGCTTAGGTACTTTTCAATCCGTATACATGGCAAAACATCATGTATAGTACTTAGCCCCTGGAGTACTTTAATCGAGCAACTAAATGACCAATCATGGAGATAGTCTCATGAGGTCCAATATATTAAGAAGCTATTTTCGGTTTTGCCAAACCTCATATCACCTCTCTCTAAGGTGATGCCTTAAAATGCCTTGTCACCTCTTTCCAGTGACAATGGTTTCCTTTGAACGTTGGCATAAATCCTTTGCCAATCTCGCGCTGCTTTCAACTTATCCTAAATATTATAAATCTGATTGGTTGTTTCTCGAATCAATTCAAATCTTATGGCTTGAGTGACGCCCAATTTCAATTTAACAAATTGGTGATAATTACTTCACCCATAGAAAGCTTCAAGCTCTCGATGCTTCCTTCCCCGCCTTCCAATAATGGAAGTAGGATGCCCATTTCGATCTGAGATAATTGAAAATGGTATTCCACGATGAGATACCATTTCACCATCATGAATTTGGGCGAGAATTCATTGTGGTAATCATCATAGATTGGGATGAAATGCGAGGATTGGTTAATCGATCTGCGATTACCCAATTTACATCATGCCTTTGATATATCTTGGGAATTTGCGTCCCGAAATCCTTTGTAATTTATTCCCACTATCATTGGCGAATTTTTCTGTCGTTGTAGCGTTCCCTAGGGTTTTCGGCGTGCAGCCTTATATTTTGCATAACTTAAATATTCACCAACATACGTAACCATATCTTTCTCCAAACTCGGCCATTAATACAATCCTTTCAGATATTCGTATCATCAATAGTCTATTCCGATCCCGGATGTATGGAATATTTCGATCTATGCGCTTTGTCCATGATTAATTCACGAAGGTCATGGAGGGTCGGGATCCAAACCCAATTTTTGAAGTAGAGAATTTCGTCCACGCGCTGTTCAAAATTCTTCTCATTGCCGTAAAGTTCCTCCTTTTCGCTGTTCCTCTTTCAACGCCTCACGTTGAGCGACTCGAATCAGGTCCGAAAAGTTCGACTGGACTATCATCCCTAGCGCTCGCACTCGCAATGGCTTAACCCGACCTTTCCTACTCAAAGCATCGGCTACGACGTTAGCCTTGCCGGGGTGATAACGGATGTCACAGTCATAATCACTTAACAACTCGACCCATCTTCGTTGCCTCATATTCAGTTCTTTCTGATCGAATATGTGCTGCAAACTTTTATGATCGGTGAAGATGGTGCACTTCGTATCGTAGAGATAATGTCTCCACATTTTAAGTGCGAAGATAACCGCTCCCAGTTCTAAGTCGTGAGTAGTGTAATTTTTCTCATATACTTTTAACTGTCGGGAAGCATAGGCTATAACCTTATTATACTGCGTCAACACGCATCCTAACCCTTTACGCGATGCGTCACAATACGCGACAAAACCATCGTCTCCATCGGGGAGACTTAAAATCGGCGCTTGGCACAATTTTAATGGTTTCTATCTTATTTGGATTTTTGTGAAATCTTTGTTGCTTTACAACATGACCAAGGGATTATGCCTTCTTTATTCAAAATCACATTTTGAAAACTTCGCGTATGACTCCTCTTGCTTTAACACTTCCACAATTTTCTTAACCGTCGTTCGTGCTCTTCTTTACGTTGCAAATATATCAAAATATCATCAATGAATGCTATGACAAATTTGTCAAAATAAAGTTTATAGACTCGGTTCATGAGGTCCATGAACACTGCCGGCGCATTTGTTAGCCCGAGAGGCATAACTAAGAATTCATAATGGCCGTAACGAGTCTGAAACGCTGTTGTTGCAACGTCCTCCTCTTGGATTTTTCATTTGGTGATAACTATATCTAAGATCAATTTTCTAAAAATAAATCGCCCCTTGCAATTGGTTAAATAGATCATTTACTTCGAAGAAGTGAATACCTATTCCTGATCGTCACTTTATTCAATTCTCCCTAATCAATACATATCCTAACACTTCCGTCCTTCATTTTCCAAACAACACTGGTGCACCCCATGGTGACTAACTAGGTCGTATGAAACCTTATCCAATAATTCTTGCATTTCAGTTGGTGCAAGTCGGTAAGATGCTCTAGCAACAGGGCCAGCTTGAGGTATTAAATCGATTCTGAATTCGATCTGTCGGGTTGGCGGTATTCCAGGAAGTTCTTCTGGGAAAACTTGTGGAAATTCCGCGTACCATCGGGATATCTTCTATATGTTTTCTTTTAAATACTTTGGCAATCGCGTTTGTTAAATACACCACGTCTTCTTGTCGTAAATATTATAACATCTCAAGATGATATTAGAGTGGTAACATAATACCATACACTTTTCTCTATATCAAATCGCTTCATCGTCCGAGAGAGCTTCTAATCAACTTCTCTTCATATTTGATTTTAGCTTCATGTTGAGTTAGCAAATCCATGTTAACTATTACGTCAAAACTTCTTAACTTTACTGGTCGTAGGTCAATAAGGAAAGGTTAATCGTTCAGAATAACAGGACAATTCCGAACAATTTAGTTAACCATTAGGGGTTTACCGTTAGTGATTCTGCTGTATAGGGTTTTATAGTTTCACTAATCGGTATCTTTCCAAATGATAGGAGGTTAACAGGAACTAACTTCTATCGGCGACTGTAAAAATATCACTGAAGCCTATTGATTTAAAACTACAACGTACTTAATACCACCTTTGGATCGTGACGGGCTTTATTCGAATTACTCACAAAAGCACGGCTCCTTGCTTGATCAGAGGTTGATGCTTGTCCTGAGGTTCGTCTTCCAACGACACTTTGGTTCAACTTTGGGCAATTTCTCTTGAAACGTTCTGTACCGCCACATTCATAGCAAGTACAACTGTTTGGCATAATTTGATTTCTTTGGATGGATGGTTATTGAAGCTGTTGGGTTCGGAATGGTTGAACACGGATGGGTTGGGGTTGCCGGTTCACATGGCTTCAATTGGTTCTACAATTGGGCATTACGTCCATCTTTACCACACCTGTGGCCTACTATCACTCGAAATTCTTCTTCCTGCCGATAACCATATTTTCCACATTTAGGGAAGGACCCTTCATGCGGTTCATGTTTTCACACCAGAACTAGTCTTAGTATAATTCTGGGTTGTAGGACATACCTACTTATTCAAAAGCCTATCTTGCACTATACCTTTATCACTTCTCTTCTTTAACACCCGATGTCTCACCTAACATCCTTCCAGTCCGCTTCCCATAGAGTTAAATATATCGATGTTGGCTTGTGACACAACCCCTCCAAAGGTTTTATATTTTACAGGATTGACTATACTCCTTATCGATGGAGTTAGTCCCCAATATAGCGCTCACTTCGCTTAGTTTCAGGAGTAAATAGCCATGTTACCAGACATGACAATTCCTTCAAACGATTAGCGTGTTCTAAGTGATCAGCACACAACATTTCTATCTTCCATAGCTCAGTTTCCAATCTCTGAACTTAATTACTCGAATAAAAGTGCTCTAGCACAAGAATTTTAAATCCTGACCATATCATCTGAGCAATAATTTTCTAACTATAATTTTGTACCATCGTGTTCCATCACGATACAACATAATCTACCAACATATCTGTAGCATATTTCACTACACAATGTTCTAGACTCTTACTAATATCCTTAACCATTTCGATCTTTTCTATCCACTCGTTAATCTATTCCTCTCTTTACCATCAGTAAACTATTAATAATTTCCTTAACACAGTCAACAAACATATCCTTCATACCGGATCTAATTCATTACGACTACTATTCACGTTTAGTTTATAACTAATACTGGTAGTCATAATAGTATTCGGTGGGACATTAACACTTTTAGTAATAACACTAAGAATTGAAATATTCATAATCATGTGATTGCTCGATCTATAAGTCTGCGATCACATTTGCATCAACACTAGCAGTGATCTGTGATACGACATTCGGTATCATCATCTGCTATCTTTGAGCAATCAACTGAATCATATAAATCTCCATCATTGGAGTTACTCTTTTTATGTCATTCTGCCATACTCATCCCGTACGCAGTAATCAATACTAATCTCACCGTATAACTCGTTACCAGTTCAATCATAACAGCAGGTATACATACACACCGAATATTATCATACATATTACACACACCAGTATCTAGTATATATGTCCCACAAGTATAATAACATATGGACTTAACCTGACGTCGGTTAACGTTTAAATATGTTTCATAACCCTTGTCACCAACCGACATATAGATCTTTCTCAACAAAGATCAACGTTTAATATACTTGATTTCAATATCCTTCTGCATGTCAGCATAACCGATACATGCTCACCGTGAGCACCAAACGATTACGTACCACGGAGTTATAATATCCGTGTCCATTTGTATATCCGGCATACACGGTATACCACCTACGAACGAACAACCAACTATGCTACAATGATTCCAACACCTCTTTGTGTATGGGTAATCATTCTATTCGAGTACACATGGGTATAGGCGTCTAGCGGATGTAAGGATAATATAGGGAGTTGCAAGGTTCAAGGTAATCGCGCAACACGGGTTGCCTTCAAATATTATTAATTACTATTATGGGAAACTCTATCACTTGCTCAGACAATGTCCTCAGGCGTTCTAGGTTTGCTAAAATCAGTAATTCTCGATCTGGAGGTGGTATTTCTCATATGTTTGAGAGTGAGCAATACATATATATATTTCCATATATTATTTTTATCTGCTCATTTATTATCAAAAATTATTATTATTATTTTTTTGTTTTTTACCATAATGGAATAATAATGGGTTCAGGTACAGGTCCGTCCGTACGTGAGGGTCGGCGGTTCGGGTGAACATAGGGGGTTATTAGAATATACGGTACTGGTATTGGTAGGGAATGGGATTTATCAATTTTGATTGGGAGTGACGGTTACTAGATATTTCTGGTTAATGTCAAACGGGAGGTCTAACTTGGTGCTATCATAGCTGTGACCCGATAAGTCAGACTTATCATCAACCGATGCTCTAAGAATTCCAGCATCCTCGGTACTTTTATTATTTCATCCCCCGGTTCCTTATCCGGGTCCCATTTTTCAATACATGTACCCACAAGATATGTACATATATATATACACACATTAGCACGTATAAATAATACTATATACTTTACACATATGTTGCCATTTTTACCTATTAATGTACCCCGTGACTTCCCCTGAATTCCCTCGTGCGGACAAGTCTGTTATTATGTTCCGGACCATAATAACTCACTTGTCCATCCAAGTTCATCCAGATCTCGTCACTATAAATTATTAGTTGATATTCAAATCCTATAATACTTGAGCTACTGGTTATATTTTAGGTATCTTTTAAAGACATCCTAATTCTTTATAACCAATGGCTCTGATACCAACTTCTGTAACACCCCGCAACCGCAGCGGAAACGTAAACGGGGTGCAACAGACTCTTCTGATATCAACCACATTGTTTATAAAGAAAACTAAATACATTAATATACTTCAAATTACATTATCTTGTATTTCATTACCGTTTAGGTGATACACACATCATACAATACGATACACAATTCTATTTGTTATAATATATCCTAACATCCTGCACGCAAATCTTACACACATCAAGCACTTAGCACGTAAGCAATCACTTCATCTTACTTGTACCTGAAAAGCATGTGAGAAAACGGGTCAACTACGAATAGTTGGTGAGTTTCACAATTCGAGTAAACCATGATAAATCATTATCATAAAATAATATTATTATCGATGTAATTATGCTGAGCGCACAAGTGAAACCTCTGACTATCACACACAACCCCCGTGGCATATCCCCCGCCCACGGAACTGCCCCAAACCGCTAGGTCTAACATTACATAGCAAAATATATATATAACACCCAAAATAGACAAGTGCAACTGGCTGGGAAACATCAGCAAATCCATGCCGGACCAGTTGGGTTTGTCAGACCAATAGTACTATCCACACTCTACCGGCTTTCAGTTAATCACTCGTGTTCTGGGGCCTTAGAATGTTAGCAACTCAGACAATTACCATCTTAGTACATTTCCGTACGATTCCCGTACAATAAAATATATATAAATCCACGCAAATCCATGCGTTTAGTATGTATTTAAACATTTCAGTAGTAACATGCTTCCGCCCCGAGAAAATATGTAAAAACAGTTCAAAAAAAGGGGCTCGTGAAACTCACCTTAGCACATGCAAGCAGGTAACAACAATCATTATCAATTAACACGTCCAATCTGTAATATGATAGAAAAAAGGGCTCGTGAAACTCACCTTAGCACATGCAAGCAGGTAACAACAATCATTATCAATTAACACGTCCAATCTGTAATATGATCCCTACGATCGTTATTATACAAATATTGTTTATATAATCTTTAACCGTAACAACCGGTACATCTGGGGACACTGTCCACCCAGTACTGTACCCATTCCGAGGGCAATGTTAACCCAGAAACACTTTTACGGACTCAGATTGTGATATGGTTTAGAGTTCTATGGTCACAATTACTTCAAAAATGAGTTTGGTCACACACGACCCGAAAATAGTCGTTGACTGATGGTTTAAGTAAAGTTGTAAAATTTGAGCTCGGTTTAGACGCCCCGATTGGCCGCGGGACCCGTTTCTGTCTTTAGCGCACCGGAAACTGTTAAATCGGACAAAAATTACTCAAATCATCCGAATTATTTTCGGATGATTTATTTTTACTTGTTTAACTCAATTATAAGAAGATAGTTCATTTTTAGGATTTTTATTCACCAGTCAGCTCGCTTATGCGAACTTTACCGGTTTACGCTTTTTAAACTTTAAAAGTTTGTTTTTGCACAAATAATTATCTGTTTGATCTCGGATCTTGAAATTTTGCACAAATCACTTTTTGACAGTGGGGAATTTAATAAAAATATTTCCAGAATTAATTTCTATATTTAAAATTTATTTATCTATTTTTAAACACCATTTAAACACTAAATATGTCGTAAATACCAAACGATCTTAGAAAAATTCCAAATTTTTCCTGGATGTCCCCTGCCATCCACATAGTTCCCTGTAATTTTTCCAGAACCAAAATCTTCTTTTACATGCCATTTTCACTAAAACCGAGCTAGAAATCCCTAGAACTCGTTTAACCGAAAAGCCTACTTAGACTTCTCCAACGGACCTCAAATTTTGTGTGTGACTTATACATGATATAAAAAGCTTATCTTCAATTTTCCAGAATTTTTCATGATATTTAACTATTTTTCACCATTTTTGGCCAAAACCGAGCATTAAATTCACCAAATATTCATCCTTTGTCCACAAATTACCAAACATTCACAGAACTCTTATTTTCATGTGTAGAACATCCCTGTAAAATTTCATGACCTAACTCTAAACCATCAACAATCTGTCCCAAAACACATACACCGAACATAAACCGAATATACCTTTCGTTTTCCGCCACTACAAGCTACAAACTCGTCTTTCCGCCTTATCTACCACTAAACACAGAGCCTACAAACAACATACCACAATACCAAGCAAGTTACACTCACGATCAAGCCATTTCTTTCATGGTTTCGGTTATGATTCCAAAAACAAAGATTTAACCGTAAAAATTCGTTTTTGATTCGTTTAACTCCTTTCTTGGACCAAGATCCCTTGTATAACCCGTATACATCACTTGATCATGCAAGAATCGGTTTTCATCATTGAAACCTCATTTTCTTGCAAACAAACTCAAGAAACGAAGATGAACACGTGCATAACTCGATCATTACCTCGTTTTTCTTGCTAGAACTCTCGGTTTTTGAATCATACTTTGGAGAGGATTGATGAACTTGGGAGTGTTTGTGTAAAAAAAAAAGAAATGAAGTGTGGTTTGAGGGGTGGTGGTCCGATCGGACTATGTGGGGGGTGGGGTGGGACCCACCTCTCCATTTTAGGCCACATGTTTGGATATCCGCAATCCGGATAATGTTTTGGATAATCTGGTTCAGTTCGTTTTTCGGTTAAATGTTTAATTCGGCTTAAAACGAGGCTAAAACGGGCGTTTTTCGGCTTAAAAATGAAATTTATATAAAACCGATTTAAAAACTTTAAAAACTTAATCCATGACATTTATTAACTTTAAACATCATATTATTATTTATCGCGCATCTTTTTCGGCTTGATCGATCATCTCTTGCTCGGTTTGGTATTGAAGGTTTCGTTTAATGTACCGACGTACCATTAAACCGAAATTCTTTTTCTGTGCCGTACTTTACTTATCCTGAAGCATTAATGCTTCGTAACATCACTAAATATTATAGATATCGTCTATAACTGAACCCTCGATTCGTTCGGGTTTCAATAACTATCGATCGATTAACCGCCTAATCAATACGATGAATTACATATTCAAGTACCATCAATACAGTGAACCATGTATTCTCGTATAATTACTATGGTAATTCATGTATCCGACATTAAATATGACGTAACTATTATCTACCGGTTAGGGTATACCGGGTTTCGTCGGAATCGTTACAGTTAGATCAAGGGTAAAACTGGAAAGTTTCTTTTTGACAAACTTCATATCGGTTCAATTTTTATTTTTTATTAACAAACTGAAAGCGGGTCGAAGTCTTCTGGAGGCCGTTATGATGATCATCCCCGAAGCATGGCAAAACAAAAAATACAGGGATCCCCAATTGAAGGTGTTTATGTGAATATCGCTCGGCTTTAATGGAGCCTTTTGGCGTGCCCACTATAGCAAGTTAAAGGTTCGTAAATATACGAGTTAATGATTTATCTATGTATTTAAGTTAGTATGCATAACTTAACTAACAAGATATCTACTTTTGCAGCTTTTATACATTGAGTGGAAAGAAAACGATTGACTGAATATCGCTCTGCATATATGCATCAAACTTCTTTAATTCTTATGTTTCATATATGTATAATCAACTTTCTTTAGGAAGCCTGAAGGATTCAGCCATATGAAGTTACCGAGTTAAAAGCGATGTGTTTATGTATAGATTAATGATGTTGTTTGTAAGTGCTTTACGTGTGCACATAGGTTAGCACTCCAACCAATGGATGTTTGGACCTGTAAATCTGAAAGTTAGTTGTACAAAAAACTAACTTTTAGCTACCGTTGCATGGTAATTGTTGAATTTGACCCAAGAAAGATATATGGAAGATTGGAATCTTCTCAACCTCCTCAGAATTCGCTAAGTATGGATCCGGGCACACCTTAGACTTCCGAACAAGCTTTTACTTAGCCGGGTACGATATTTTGTCTATCGGGCAAGGTTATCTTCTAGAAGTCTTCTTTAGTGGATATTCGGGCAGGGTTTGCAAATTAGTGTATTACCGAGCAAGGTTTACTAGTTTATGCAAGTCCGGGCAAGGATCACTTTATCAAGCAAGTCTGTTCTTCATAGCCAAGCAAAGTTCACTCCCGAGTAAGCATTTTGCTAACCAAGCTCATGAAGCTAAGTGATTGGAAGACCGGGCTAGGTATTCTTTAATAATACAGTGGTCCAAGTAGGCTTGATGATTTAATGGAATATCTCTAAGTAACATCGGGCAAGGTTCAACTTAAGAAAGGAACAGTGCTGTCGAGCACACTTTGCTAATAAGCTATTCTCTAGCAAAGAGTTGAAGGGACCATTGAAGAACAAGGTTGCTCGTAAGGGTTTGTCGGGCAAAGTCTGGCAAAGTCAAGAAGATTGAAGTCTACCCGGTGAGTATTTTACTTGGTAAAATACTCTTCAAGTAAAGTCTACCCGGAAACTGATCCCGAGCACACTTCTATGTTACCAGGTGTTGAAGGAAGGCAGAGCATAAAGCCTACTCGGAAAGTCAATATTGTTGCAAAGCCTACCCGAAAGACTTGTTTTACACTTAGAATAATTTTGAATATGTAACTTGAATATGTATTATCATTTGGGGTTTCTAGAAGGAATGACAGCTGTCCAAAGGTCTCAGGCCTATAAAAGGAATAATTATGGCACACCTAGGACAGGCGGCTGAATACGATACTAAAAAGGAACATTTATTGAGCGACAGCCGTTCTTAGATTTGTACGGATATAACTTTCCTTTCAAGAAACCCTAAATCGATTATCCTTTGTATGATGAATATTATATGAATGGAAATCTTTTGAGTGAATCTTGTTTGTGTTAGTTACCTTTGATTATTAACAGCAACTACCATGTTTTTTATTGATTCCGCCTTTAATAAATAGAAATCTTTCTAAAATATAGCAACCCGTCATTAACTCCCTTGTCGACACATCTATTTGTGTGAGTTATGACTTGATTTGAGTAAGATCCAGCTGAAATCGGGGACCTGACATATTTTTTTATTCTGTATGTTTAGCTTTTTTTTAAATTAATATGATTATGAGTATTATGACTAATATTTTCTTATTGTGTTCGTTATTATTTAACTGAGATTATGTAAGGCTTATGACATAGTTAGACCACACCGATGCTACGAATAAATGAAATTACATACGGGTTATATATTATATCACGTATATTGTAATCCACCATTTCCATTTCAGATATGTTCTTTTCTTTGGTGTCTGTTTTGTTGATGCTTGAGCTCAGAATATCATTGGTTCATTTGTGTTTCTTCCATTTTCTTTTCGGAAGTCATTTGTCTGTTCTAATATGTCCATATAAATGTCGGTAACATATATGTTTTGGAAAGCCTCCACCAACCCACTCATACAGTTAATCAGAAACAATAAACAATGAATTCTGCATAAATAATTATATGTTTATATTCACATATGGTTAGAATCATATCCGTATAATTAAAACACCGGTTAATACATTTGTTCCCTTACTCACATGTTTAAAACTAATTATTATCAAATTACATATTTTGCTTAAACTAGTGGCTTTGATACAACTTCGTCTGTCATAGCCCCCGATCTTATATCCTGGGCGGAAGCCGCAAACGCAAGCAATGTACTGGTGTTTATTAAAATATTTGGCAGCGGAAATATGCATGTGAACCATAGTTAGAAAATCATCAGAGTGTAAAAACGCCGTGATTCTTATTTCATAAAATGGGGTTAAAACCCATATTTATATAAACATAAGTTTTATAATGATTCCATAATATACAAAACATATTTTTTTATTCTGGTGACAAGCCGCTTATTTAAGATGGAGTGCTCTGTAGCATTGTTTCTATTCCTCGCTCAACAAGTCACCTGAAACATGTTTAAAAATATTTGATCTTCGGGAAATCTGGTGAGCACATTCATTTGTAAATGACACATTTTTACAATCACATCATTAAAATGTTTTTACATTTGTCTGTTTACAAACTGTCGAAAGGTACTTGTCACTAGACAATATCCGTGACTATGATCATATTACTTATTTCCTAACTCTTCGTCCAGTAAGTATCGATATAAGTAAGAATTGTATACATAACGCCACAATACCAGAAGTGACTATCATGTAAGTCTACAAAAACTTAATCACTTTAATTTATTGAAAACCGTGAAAACATTTTAAGAACATTTGGACTATCTTTGTCATGAGTTATACAAGTTTAAAATCAAAATGATAGGTTTGAAAAATGGTTATATCACAAAAATGTGAGTTCTACAAAAACTCGAATGTTTCACCTAACAAGTTTTACAATTTACAAGCCTCTTGGTGTAAAGAACCAAATTTAATACATTATACTCTGTATTAGTATAAACCAAAAACCTTTAATGATCATCTCGAGATTGAAACTAACACGATGGCACAAATTCTCACCTTTTTAGGCCAAGATTTGGATTCGTATACTAAAGACTCGATCAATCGGATAAGGTACTGTTGCAGCGATTGGTATTATACCAGCTCTAATGCATGAGAAAACAAAATAGATTGATAGAATTTTGACGCGGAATGCTAGCCTTGTTCAACCCTTTTTATAGCTGACTTTTAGGTTGGTCGCGTATTGCAATGAGCTTTGTATTTATCCATCACGTAGCGCGGCCAACAAAAATACTAAGGCGACTCTCAAGCGGCTCGCGGTGATGTGAGTGTGCAAAGTTCCAAGTGCGCTATTAAAGCATCACATTGCGCCCATCGCACTTCTCCTGAGACCGAGCCCATGCACGTCGGGTGCTTTTCCCTCCCTTATAAAGAAATCACAAGTTTATCTTTCTAGCAATGTGAGCCAAACCATTTTCCTATTTCACAAATGTGGGACAAACCAACTCTCCACTAGTTTACATTCTCTATTAATTATGTTGTGATTGTTACACGTAGCCATGCCAGATCATCCAGTTTTGACAATAAATAAACAAGAGATCCCACAGTTAATTTAATAGTGTAATCGATATCTTGTTCGAAACACTTTCATCATTAGTTTAACCTTGCCATCGTACAAGAGTTACTAATTCTCCTTCATTTGAACATCACACCCGCTCTAGGTTGCTTAACCGATACTAATTATATTTCTTTTTAAACTCGGTACATAATAAACATTGGATATGACCTAGTGATCTCTAGTTATAAAGTAAACAAAATTATTCCTTTATTGACTATATCAGCGCACGAGCTGAACCAAAGTTTAACATTACCACTTATAATATTATTCAGTTTTGAAAAATATGGTCGGTTACATGTCATGTGGTTCGACGCCCTGTTTTCGAGGTACCGAGTGCCTTCTTCTAATTTCTCAACTTTTAAGCTCTTCAGG
This sequence comes from Bidens hawaiensis, assembly GCF_021521415.1. Taxonomy (NCBI): domain Eukaryota; kingdom Viridiplantae; phylum Streptophyta; class Magnoliopsida; order Asterales; family Asteraceae; genus Bidens; species Bidens hawaiensis. The sequence goes on along the minus strand of NW_027497029.1, from coordinate 132,161 downwards.
TTGACTCGTTAGTCACTTAAATAAATAGTTTCATGATGGTTTAAATAACCAGTCGGGTTACGATCGGATGGTTCATTTGTTTTGGCTAGGTTTGCTTCCTTATTTTCTCGTCTTTATTCAGGACAAGAGGACACGAAGTGTCCTATCTGATCACAACAAAAACATATGATTTGAGAACTGTCCTTGTTTACCTTAACTAGTCCTCCAGTTTGGTTCTGACCCGTTCTTCTTACTCTACTCCAGCTTCCCGACCCCGTGAACTAGGCCCGCCTCGACCTCGCTCTCTTAGTGTGTAATCAACTAACCATGGTTCGAATACTCGGCTTTATGAAACATCAGCTTCCCTTGACTCTTGTATTGACCCATCTCATCCTTAACCCATTTTTTATAATATTTTAAGTGTTCAACACATCAGTGAAACCAATTGTCTTCAAGGTAATGACTTGTGCGATCGAGGCTTCCATATGTGTAAAAATTTCTTTGGTAGCCCATTAAGAAACCTCTTAACCATCTTAGATTCTTCGAGTGTTTCACCAAGAGAGGCTGCTTTTGAGGTAAGCGTACTTATTTGGCTTGCAAACTCCTCCACCGTACTTGCTTATTACATTTTCAAACTATCGAACTCTCTTTGAGAGTTTGAAGTTGTGCTTCCCTTTTCCGTTCAGCTCCTAGATGTCGGGCTTTAATCGTGTCCCACATCTCCTTAGCGGTCGGTAGATTCCCCACTTCAAAGTTCATTGCCTCCGGGATCGATTGGAATAATAGAGAAATCGTCGTGGCCTGTGTGGTTCTTCTTGGCGTCTGTACCCGTTCCCAGGTCGATCATCCCCATACCCTGTGAGCATTAAAGATGTGTTATAACCTCATTGCCAAATCGTGTAATTCGTAGAGGTTAGCATAAGACGAATTAACGATGTTGAGTTACTCTATTTCGTGTTTCGGGTACTGTTACCTTTGTCACCTATGGTATTCGATCTTCTTTGTCTGTTGTACCTGATTTGAAACCTTTGATCTTGTTCTAGCCCTATACGACACCTTGGTCAAATCTAGTTCCTGAAATTGACCTGTATTAGTCAATCCATGTTCTTGGTTTGATAAGAACGAAGTCATGTTGTTGAAGCGTGTCTTTTGTTACCTTTTCAAAATTGAATTGAACCCTAGTTCTTGATTCAATTAATCGGTCCTCTTGTAATTAAACCATGGTTCTTGGTTTAATTAATCAACTGATGATCAAACCTTTCATATTTGGTTTGAGCAATCTGCTAATTGGTAAAACCCTGTTTCCTAAATCCATAGGATTCTGATTGTTGTTTCTTATAATCAATTTGAAATAGTGCTTGCTCGATTAACAATTCGATCACGTTCTTGAGCAACTTGTCTGGTTATTTTGATTTGTTCCTTCTGCAATATGTGTTCGAATGATATGACGCTCTGATACCAATTGACGCATGTGAATTGATAAAACAGATTATTTAACGAACGTAGATGTTTTGGACTTAACTCTCCAATATTTTACTATTCATGAAAACTAACTCAAAAACTTGAATTACAAACCATACCATAACTCAGTATTTTCAATCTAACGTAGACTCGTTAGAGTATAACTAGGATTGCTAATCAAATACTTAAATCAAATAGTTAATACAAGCTTGATAATTATCTCTAATCCTTAAATAACTTTACCTTCTTTCCAAGACTCATTCCTTGTACCACAATAATTAAGGACGGTTCGGTTATTACTTCCATCGTGTAAGGATCCACATGTAAATCGTGATGCTATGGAAGTTAGGCAGAAGAAGACGGTTTAATGCATGGCAGTTATGAACTCATGTTAAATGTGCATGCAAGATGATACATATCTCATTACAATTGATACATGTGATGTTTTGTTAAAAAGTTGAGCTAAACTAGACACTTACATTTATCTAATTTATATTAGCTAAAGTGCTTATTTTTTTGATATATGTTAATGAATGCTGGTGTTATAGGGCCTGGAACTGGTCCCTCAAATAGGAAAGAACTTTGATTCAAATTTGTAAAGATTTAAACCCAAAAAATTTTTATTTATTATTTTTTTCAGTTATTTTTTTTGTAAAGGTTTAAAATAGCCCATAGCCTAAAGATGTGCTTATACCACATAACTAAAAGACCAAACAGATACAACACTTACAAATTATATAAAGGAAAAAATCTACAGACACATTATTTAATAAGAGTAAATTTTGGGCGAACCAACATCTAGAAGAAAGTTTCCTCCTTAATAGTTGCCACCACCTTACATGATGAGCCTTTCAGATTGTTGAATAAAACTTCATTCCTCAATTTCCATGAATTCAAAAGAGCGACTAAAAACACACACTAATAGCTCTTTTCCTTTTCATACTCCATAATGCTTTCCATAATCGATTACTTCTCTTACTGATATGACGCCCATATAGCTTAGAATTTTTAGCCACACACTCACCAGCCACCAAATTAGTTTTGCTTTCGTGCATAAAGTTAACAGGTGTTTCGTTGATACCTAAAAAAACAAAAAAAAACAAGGTATGTCAATAGAACCCCATGATAAGCCAGCACATATTTTGAAGCAATCCTATCGAGCTTCACCCATCACACGAAGGAGTCCCTTTTAATGGAGCCCATTATCCCTAAACTTTATTCCAATTTCCTTCTTACCATTTTAGTATTATAATCTCTATTATTTACATCATATCCACTTCTAACAATTCACGCCTTCTCCAATCGGACAACTATTGACGATCTCCATCACCTCCCTGAATTCCTTTCATTCCAAATATGAGTTCAGGGATTTCTTTCACTTCCATGATGTTACAAGAACAACCAAAGAATTGAGATAAAATTAAGAAGATAAGCGGAAGCCAGATGATTCAATCTTATTCAACAAACGAAATCGTATGATCACAATTATGAAACCAGAAAAACAATTGCAAGATGAAACCCTAATTCAGAACGAATTAGGCAGAGAAAGAAAACAAAGTGCAAGAGAATTGAAAAATGAATCCGAGCCCTAATCCCCAATTTTGTTAGACTTTACCTTATTGCCATTTGCTAATTACTTTCAACCATTGTCATATTAAACCAGTGTACTTTGAATACTTGTTGCACGACCCCTCAAACAATCTCCACCTTCGTGTAATCAAGTAATCAAGATCTAATCTTTAACCTTCTCAGACACTGCTGAAACTTAGGACCAGCTAAAACTTTAGTCAACATGTTTGCATCATTATCTTCAGTATCAATAGCCCTAATCAACACTTGCTTAGAACTAACAATATATTTTATAAAATGAAATTTAACATTGATATGCTTAGTTCTCTCATGATAAGCCTGATTCTTAGAAAGTTGAAGTGCTCCCTGATTATCACAGTACACAACTGCACTGTCCACTTTAACTCACAACTCATATACAAATCCTTTAAGCCATAAGGCCTCCTTCACAGCTTCGGTTTGTGCAATATACTCGGCCTCAGTATATGATAAAGCAACCACCCTTTGCAAAGTTGCTTTCCAATTAACTTCACTTCCCAAAACTTAAACACATAACCAGAAATGGATCTTCCCTTATCCTGATCTTTAGCAAAATTCGAGTCTGCAAATCCCTCAACAGAAATGACCAAACTACCGTTACAATCACAAAGATCAGACCCACTTCTCTAGTACCATTTAAGTATCTGAATAACCATTTTACTGCTTCCCAATGAAGCTTTCCAGGGTTTGCCAAGTATCTGCTCACAGCATACCCTATATCGGGTCTGGTACAAACCATAAGGTAGATAAGGCTTCCTACTTCATTAGCATAAGGGATCTTCTCCATATTAGCAAGCTCTTCATCATCTTTAGGACAATCTTGAGCAGATAACTTGAATTGTTAGCCCATAGGAGTAGTGACTGATGTACTTTCACTCATATTAAAATTATCCAACACCTTTTTGACATATTTACCCTGAGTCAGTTTCAGTATTCTCTTACCCCTATCCCTGTTTATTTCCATCCTCAAAATTCTTTTAGCATCTCCAAGAACTTTCATGTCAAACTCAGACATCAATAAGTTCTTAACCTCTTCTATTACATGCTTGTCTTTACATGCAACAAGAATGTCATCAACATATTGAAGCAGGTAAACAAACTTTTCCTTGGAATACTATTTATAGTACACACAACTATCAAACGAGCTTATTTTGAATTCATGAGATACCATGTATTCATCAAGTCGTTTATACCATTGCCTTGGGATTGTTTAAGGCCATATAAAGATCTTTTAAGTAAGCATACCTTATCCTCTGTCCCTCCACCTCAAAGCCAACAGGTTGTCTCATGTAAATGCTTTCTTCAAGACTTCCATGAAGGAAAGCAATCTTTACATCAAGTTGTTCCAGCTCATAATCTTCATAAGCTGTTAAAGCTAAGATGACTCTTATGGAAGCATGTTTTACCACAAGAGAATATATTTCATTGTAATCTATTCCTGCTCTCTGGGTAAACCCCTTAGCCACCAACCTAGCTTTGAAGCTAGGAGCCTCCACACCAGTAATACCCTATTTATGCTTGAAAATCCACTTGCAATCAACAAGTTTTTGCCCTTTCGGTTTTTCAACTAATTCCCAGGTATCGTTCTGATGAAGTGATTTCATTTCATCTTTCATGGCATTTAACCATTGCACCTTATGCTTAGAATTTACAGCATCTTTATAGGTCAATGGTTCATAAGAAGCTTCCATTTCAGCAGCCATAAACACATAGGCTGAAATGTCTTCTTCATTCCTATATCTCAACGGTGGTTGGATATTCCTTCTTGTCCTATCCCTTGCCAAGTTATACTCTCTTGTACTACTTTGAGAGGCTTGGATAGGATCTTCACTCTCCTCACATGGATTACTTAAATCACCCGTCTCCACCTTAATTTGAAATTCCTGAGAATTCATCAATCCCTTCACCACTTACTTTATCTTTTAGTGGGTGTTTATATAAAATATCCTCCTTGAATAGTACAACATCTCTACTTACTATTACTTTTGGACTAACATTACCTACTCTCCACAACCTATAGCCTTTTACTCCTTTAGGATAACCTAAGAACACACACTTTTGAGCCCTAGGTTCCAATTTTCCCTAATTAATATGAGCAAAAGCCAAAGATCCAAACACTCTTAAATGCTCATAACTAGGCTTCATACCTGACGATACCTCCATAGGTGTTTTAAGGTCAATACCAGCTGCTGGAGACAGATTAACCAAATAGGCCGCAGTGGTCACAGCCTCACCCCAGAACTGTCTTGGCATAACATACATCTTACCTTCATCAACAAAGTTCTATTCATCCTTTCTACCACCCCATTTTGTTGTGGGGTACCAGGCACAGTTAGATGCCTAGCTATCCCATTAGTCTTGCAAAATTGATTGAACAGATGACTACAAAACTCAAGACCATTATCTGTCCTTCGCTTCTAACCTTTCTATCAGTATGAGTTTCAACTAGTACTTTCAAATCCTTAAACTTATTGAAAGCATCATCCTTAGTTTTTAACACGTATACCCAGACCCTTCTAGAAAAGTCATCTATTATGGACAGAAAATACCTTGAACCACCAAGTGTTGGAACTTTCGAAGGTCCCCAAAGACCTGAGTGACATACTCCAAAATCCCTTTGATTGTATGTTTGCCCCCTTTACTTCATCCTTTTGGCCTTCCCCAAAACACAATATTCACAATATTCAAAGTCACAGCTCTTTAAATCAGTAATCACTAGTTGCTTCTTTAACTCTAGCATACCTTGATTGCTCATATGAACAAGTCTCCTGTGCCATGACACATCTGTTAGATCACCTATTGAAGATGCAACTGACACAGATCCCATGATTACTCTTCCATCTAACAAATAGATGTTTTTGTCCTTCCTGGTTCCTGACAACTTCACCAAGGATCCCTTTTTAACCTTGGCTCTTCCACCATTCAAACTAATGTGATAACCAGATTTTTCAAAAGTCCCTACAGAGATCAAATTCCTCTTTAGTTATGGAATATACTTCACAATTCTCAACTCCACCTCAGTACCATTATCAAGTTTAAATGATACTAAACCATGTCCCATTATTTTACATGGCCTATCATCACCAAGTTTTACTGTACCTTTATCTTCATGTTGTAAATCTTGGAAGAATTCCTTATGGGTGCCATATGGAATGAACAACCTGAATCCAACACCCACTCATCCCCTGTCCCTTCCTTAGATACAACATATGCATCTGCTATATCAAAGTCATTAGATGATCCTTCTGTATTGTAATTCACATTACCTTTTGATGAGTTTGAATCACCATTCTTTTTACTCCTCTCTGGGCAATCCCTCTTAAAATGCTTTTCATAATTGCAGAGATAACATCTTTTCTTGATATGGACTTTGACTTTGATCTTGAAGGATTCTTGCTCTTGAAAACCCTTTGTTCTGGTCTTCCTCTCACAAACAACCCATCCCCTGCTTCCTCTTTAACATCAGTCCGTTTCTTTAATTCTTTAGAATTCATTACAGCTAACACCTCTTCCATAGAGAGATCCTCTCTACCATACATTAGGGTGTCAACGAAATGCTCATAAGAACTTGGAAAAGATGTTAAGAATATGATGGCTTGATCCTCATCTTCAAGTTTAACATCAATATTTTCCAAATCAAGCACCAATATGTTAAACACATCAGTATGATCATTTAACGATTTACCGGATGACATATGGAAAGTATACAACCTTTTCTTTAGGTACAGACTATTCGCGAGTGATTTCGTCATATAGAGACTCTCCAATTTTGCCCAAATTCCGGCAGCTGTGGTCTCCTTAGAGACTTCCCTCAGCACACGATCACCGAGTGAAAGAATTATAACAATATGTGCTTTTTCCATAATATATTTCTTCTCCCTATCCGTGAGAGCCGCTGGTAAATTTGCTTCACCGACGAGAGCATCTACAACCCCCTAGTGTACCAATAATGCCCACATCTTCAATCGCCATAATAAAAATCGTTTTTCCCATTAAACTTTTCCAAATCAAACTTTGTTGAAACCATCTTCAATTTCTCGATTAACAGTCGACAGAATTCTTTGAATCAAGAGCCGTCACCGAGCTCTGATACCAATTGTTGCAAGAACACCCAAAGAATTAAGATGAAATTAAGAAGATAAGCGGAAGCGCTACATGATTCAATCTTATTCAACAAACGAAATCGTATGATTACAATTATGAAACCAGAAAAAAAATTACAATATGAAACCCTAATTCAGAACGAATTAGGCAGAGAAAGAAAACATAAGTGCAAGAGAATTGAAAAATGAGAATCTGAGCCATAATCCCCAATTTTGTTAGACATAACTAACCACCTGTGACCGTTTGCCAACTGGAACAGAGAAAAGACCATATTACCCTTATTGCCATTTGCTAATTAATTTCAACCGTTGTCGGATTAAACCCGTGTACTTTGAATACTTGTTGCACGACCCCTCCAACACATGACCATGAGACTATTAATCCCACCCATATGTAATAACCAGCCACCTTAGCTTTCTTGCAACTTGCGAGATTTAGCAATCGATCAAACTTAACACTTAAAAGGTCCTAAGTTGGTACAATTATCCAACAAAAAGCGGGAATCCGAACCTGATCCAACTTCACATTTGTGAGGAAGGGTATCAACCATTAGACCAATTTGTCATGGGTGGGTATATCTTTAAAATTAGGTGTTGCTTTTTGATCTAATGGCATGTGGCTTAGAATCTTACGGACTCAAGTCCAAAACTCGACTCAACGGGGGGGGGGGGGGGGGGGATGCTGGAGCGTGAAAATTAGCATAAACAGTTGACATCATGTCTTAGAAAGACTCACTTGTATACTGAGGTAGTGATATTAAGAAAAAAAAATATCAAAATCAGGGGTTTGGGTTAGACATGAAAAAGAAAAAGAAATAATGACTAAGAACATACCCATTCCCTACAAATATGTAAGAGATATTTGCAAAGAGAGAGAAAATATAATGATAAATGTATAACAAATATTTTCTAATTAAATAAGAAAGATAAAATGCAATGATTTTTAGTGTAATCTTAATCTTATATATATATATATATATATATATAACGAAACCTTTAAAAGCTCGCTGGTTACTTCCCACCTCATCTCAAGCCACCAGATTGTTTTATTTGTAAATGAAGGCTTCTCATGCATTTGACCCGACTTCATAGGTATGGGTCTCGCTAAACCAAGATAGCCCTTAAACGGGTTATAACATCTCATTAAATTAATAATTAATCTCACCATATATTTGATATGAAAATCCTATAAAATAGAGATGTATTGAAAATTAAGATCCGATTTTGTTAAAGATATTATTTATAATTAAGTAACAATTTTATAGTATAAATAAGCAGGTCATGGTTATCATCAAACCAAATAAATTTTAAATCGAGTTATAACATCTTATTTATTTATTTGTGAAACTTTTTCACCATTTCATCATCAAACCTTAAGTATATTATTAAATTTTTTACAATAAATAAAATTAATACAAAAAGATATATATCAATTAAAAACGAATAATTTAAAACAACTCCTGCAAATATGGATATATGAAAAAGAATTGGTTGAGAATGTTAGTCATATTAAAAATCACTGCATTTTTTCTGATAAGCTCAATGGACTAATACATTTTATACATTTATCATTATATTTATTGTCTTCTACTATACAAAAATTTTCAGAAAATATTTAAAGATTTTGTATAATATAAACATTGAAAGCCAAATTTTCGTAACATATTTTTCAAAAAGCGGAGAATGCTCTAAGATATTTAGTTTTATATTATGATGATTTTTTTTGCATGTGTGTATTTTGAAAGGTAAATTAGTTATCCACGTAAGACGACTAGTCTGTGTGAATCTAGAAATGGGAAGACATCCATCAATCAACCGGTCCAGCAACAAACATCATCGTCTTCTATGGCATCATCCGGCAGTGCGATGAATTCGAATTTGGAGGCTCTAGGTTGCAAAGATATCCTCCGTACCATCTTCGAAAAGCTTCCGGTGGGAGACCTCGCACGATCCGCATGCGTATGCAGGCTGTGGAGGTCCCTGGCCTCCGATAGGGAGATCCACGTTAGGGCTTTCATGGCCCCTTGGAAACTCAAGCAATTGATTAGGAGTCCTACCTCTGCTGCCTTCTGGAGACATAATAATAATAATAATAATAATAATAATAACCTCTCTCGATTCGCTATCTCACATCGCTTGGCTCGCGCCGATACTCTTGCTAGCCTCGCCCTCAACTATTCCGTTCAGGTTATCCTACACTCTCTTTTTTTTTATTTCTTCATTCATTTCCATGGTTGATCACACATAAGCTGCTCGATTATGATTGCTCAAAATGGTGCCTACCTTGTCTTTTTTAGGTTGAATAGGGTATTATTATGTTAAATCTTCTTTCATTATGTAGGTTACTGACATAAAACGCTCTGAACAACATGATGAGTGACCATGGGATACATTCAAGGGACAGATTGCTAATCCCTGTGAGCACACCTGACATTCTCATCGGTGGCACGTGCTATATAGAGTTAGATACCCATGCTAAAAGGGAAGTTGCAGTATTGTATCCTCAAGGTTCGACTCCTGTGTTGAATAAGGAGGTGACATCTGAACCTGGAAAAAGAAGGAGAAGCATGCACGTTGATGATGCTACCGCACACTACTACTTATCTTTATCAAATGGTGATCCCCGAGCTGCTCTGATGGAGTTTTCTGAGGATATCAGGTAGGAGACACAGAACCGGTTGACCTAGTGTGGTCGCAGACTTGACCTTTTCATCTACATAACTAAGTTTCATTCTCAATGCTGGTCTGTAATAAGATTTCTTTTGTTTACTCTGAATGTAAATTAGAAACATGCTTGTTTTAATGCTTTCTGTTGTTATATGATATAAACATTATCTGCACTGTAAAGCTTATTTTACTGATTGGTTGATCAGTAGAGGTGCACAAACTGGTTCGCTTTAAAACCAATTTCTTTACCACTCTATGATCGGTTTCTGAACTGGTTTTAGTTGATTTTTGACTATTCGGTTCGGTTTAAGCCGGTTTCAATGGTGAGAATTATAAAGCGGTCTTGAACCAATGGTTCCAAACCGGTTCGTTTTCTCGGGTCAGTAACCGGGTTTATCTGTTCACCTCTAGTTTTGAGTATGTTTATGTATAACCTTATAACTAGCAATCAATCATTGTTCACTTAACATAACATAATTCAAACATCTTGTGATCAACAGAAATTTCTACAACAAACAAATCATATTTATATAACATAATTAAGATTTCTTGTAATCAAGAGAAATTTACAACAAACAAATCATATTTAAATGACATAATTTAGATCTCTTGTAATCAAGAGAAATTTACAACAAACAAATCATAATAATATAACAAACGTAAACTGAATATTGATTCATGTGGACACACTGTTAGGGATTCCCATTCCTGTAAGACCATCTTTGCTTGATGGGTACAAAAGGGTGTATGGTATATTAACCGGTCCAACTCTATTTTTCAAAGTTTCGTCATTGTTCCTCTTTACAATTCTTTCCTCAATATTCTTCAGTTTCTTGCCAAATATCTCATATGCTTCTAAAGGCACTGAATCCTTAGTCCACTCTTGACTCTCTCTTTGCCCAAGATAAACCTCATCTAATGTATGCCTTGACAATAACTCAATCAAAGATACACCAATAAGTGCTTGCAGCTGAGCGGTTATTGTTTTCAGAAACACACCATCTGGATTCTCTTTAAGTTCATCGTATTCTGGTGTGTTCGGTTCAGGCATGAGACGACGACTTAGAGTTGGACGATTAGGGAGAAATCCAGCATAAGCGTATTGACCGAAGTTGACTGCGGCATGAAGGGCAGAAGCCGACCATATGATTGTTGTACATGTGTCGGCTAAATCCTGAAAAGTATGCATTATTGGCCACCATGTCTCGTTTTTCTTGTCGCCATGACCCTCTTCACGAACCTCCTTCCACCATGATTGGAGTTCGGTGTCATTATGAACCATTTCATCACTCTTGTAGTAGAACCGACAATAATCGTTAACCCATGATTTAATAGCAAACCAAATCTCAAGACCGTCGACAGCATATGGGTAGTCTTCAATCAGCAAACGAAGCCCGTGTGGAGAGCTTGAATCTTCAATCGCCATTCCCCTATTTGTTAAATGAGTTAGTATATATTAATATTGCATAGAATAATAGTAAATGATAATCGTATACCTTTTGACAAGATCAACAGGAAGTGCTTGGTCCGGGAACACCCAATCTTTGTATATTACAGATGACATTTCCATTGCATATCTTCCCGGGAAGACTGTTTGCTCAAGAATTCCACCACCATTGATTAGGATTTGCCTTGCGAAAGCATTTATGTTCATTGTATCCCGGAAATGAGGGTGAAGAAGTTTATGGATCGGGTGGAGCACGCTTAATTGCCTATGTGTTGCAATCACAAATGGCTCGATAACACAATGCGTATTTAACCTGTGAAAGTGTAATCACAAATGGCTCGATAACATGGAATTTATAAGTACTTGAATACTATCTTGTTAAAAGTGTTTACCAGTGACTTATGAGTTGATGGACCCCGGAGTCATTAACGGCTACATATGCTTTGGCTAACTGCCAAATTGAACCTTCAACACCATGTTCAGCTGGAGTGTACACTTTGTTAACAGCACCGAATTGATTTCCTTGTGGATGAGGCAAGCTTAGTTCAATTACCAACGGTTTTAGAGTTCCATCCTTTTGTAAAAACAACAAAGTTCGTGTGGCGTAAATCTTGGTGGATGTTGCATTTATCAGTCTAACGTATGGCATCAAGGAATCATGGTGGTCCAATATAAATAGTTTGTTTGCCTTGATTGCCTGAATGACCAAATTTTTTAAACATATTAGAACCTTTTATTATATCCTAATTAACCTGCTAATTAGTGTAGTGTTGTACCTCATCTATATTCAAACCATCAAGATTTGCCTCAATGTGGGATGGTTGTATTGAACTATTTTGGTTACCATATACTTTGAAGTCGAGCTTGCTTGTTGGAGGGAACTCCTGCAAGTAAAGCCGTCATTAATTGTTAGTTGAGTTTCTAAACTTGCAAAGTATCATGCAATTTCAGTTTACCTTGAGTAGACGGATGCTAATTGGGTTGACACCCGCCAACATTTCTCTTGCAAATTCTTCATCTGTTCTCCATGCAGATTTATCCTCTAATTGGATACCATGTAACATTAAATAAATAAAGCTATGCCCAAAGAAAGAAAACATGATTCTTGAGTTATAGATATGCATGGTACCTTCAACAACTTTTGGCAAGGGGAGTTTGGCAAGCCCCTCTCCATCTGTTTGAGCAAAAGCTTTCAACAACTCAAAAGGGATATTTTTTCTTATTTTTTCAAGCAAAGGGTTCTTGATTCCCCCTCCATAAGTCTTGAACACATCGTCAAACGAGTCGAATTCGTCATAGGTTGTGTCTAGAGCCTGAACCTCAGACACTAGGAATTGAAAAATGGATTTAAAACCATAACCGAGAAAATCAGAGAGTTTCAGCTGTGTAAATCTTTCATCTCTAGGGACGTATATGTCTAAGCTCCTAAGAAGTGGAAGCCTGCTCTCGGTTTTAGGATCTGTTTCGGTCGGCGGTCTGCCAGTTCTCCCCCTACGAGGGTACGGGTACTCAGAAGACCCTCCAAGAACTGGCCTTTTGTTATCAGGATCTCCTAAATCATTATAAAACGCATAATCATAAACCCTGTCCCATTCCTGGAGCTCCCCGGATCCATTGCCTCTCAGAATCATTAATTCTTCTTGTCTATACGGAAGTAGTAATACTGGAGTCTCACTGGGTAGATATGCCTACAACAGTTCATGTGTTAGTAGTAACTTATGTTTCTCATTAAACTTAATCAATCAATCAATCAATCAATCATACCCAGTAAAATCCCACCGACAGCAAAGCTATAAGTAGGGTCTGGGGAGGGTGGGATGTAGGCACACCGTACCTCTATCCAAAGGAATAAAGAGGTGGCTTCCAGAGAGACCCTCGGCTCTAAGTACATGTGTATGAAGCAAAATAAAGGAAATCAAAGTTTAACAGTTATATAAAAACTACTACTAATTATAATAATATTAATAATAAGATCACAGTTTAACAGCTATATAAAAGCTAATAATAATTATAATAATAATAATATATGTAAGGGAAATACCATTATGGTATGTGACCTAAATAAGTTAATTCTAAGCCCTAAGGTATTCAATTCTCTCTAAAAATCCTTAACTTTAATTCTACTTCTCCACGAATTCCTATCCTCAACCATGTCCTCGGAGAGGTTTAGGTCTATCAAATCATGCATAATCCTCTCATCCCAAGTCAATTTCGGTCGTCCTCTACCCTCCTCCCCTCTATAGTAATGTTTTCTACGGATCTAACAGGATTCGTCGTCTGTCTTCTCTTAGAATAAAGAAAACGTTTGCTCTATCCTACTTTTCGCATACCAATAGTTTGCTATGAGTGGGATTTTAATAGGTACATTAATTTGTTTGATAGAGTTAGGATAACTCATATACATATAGCAAAAGTCACCTTGTTGGAAAAGAAGACGCGATCCTTCTCGTAGCGTTTGGATGGATAAACCCATGAATTACACACAAAATGAACTTGGCCATAACCAGGAACATCTTCTAGGGTGAGGGTTTTAAGGAAGAATTCACTATGGTGATTGTTTTTTACAACTAGTGCCCCTGGAAGTCCTGTCTCCGCGTTCCATTCAAACTTAACTCCATACTCCAGATCCTTGACTGATAGCTGAGTCCCCGTACTCCAGTCTTCAAGGATCGTTGGATTACCTATCTTCCCTCTCAACTTTCCTTCTGATCACAAAACAAAATAACTACTTATCGTATGAATTAATTAACATGACGCTTTTTGCATTTTAATGCTATATAAATTAAAGTAAATAAAAAAACCATTAAACTAATTTGTTCATGATACATATATATATATATATATATATATATATATATATATATATATATATATATAAGAAAAACCTGATTTAGGATGAATGGCACTAATGAGCTGGAATGAGATGTTTTGGCCAAAAAGCTCATGCACTCCATCAAGAAACGATGCGCCTATGTCGTTCACATCCAATGCATTCTTCTTCTTTAGCACCACTTTTCCTTTCATCATTGTCTTCCCATCCTCCGACATAACCGTCTTTACAAACATGTTCTCCATCAGTCTCCCTGAATGTTGCACGCAACGTACCTTGTATATCAATCTATCAATCCAAATCACGTACAAAGATATATAGTTTTCAGTGTGGTGGATTAAATGATGCCATGGTGTAGGTATTTATAGATCGAGGAGGTAAGCAGATTAATATTAAATTATATATGATGATTGTGCTCATTTTAAAGTCCTTAGCACCCTTAATGTGAAAATCTAAAAGACTCCATGATGGTATTATTTAACATTTTGACGAATGCTTGTTCGGGTCAAGAAAATATCAAATGATGGATAGGCTAGGGAGGCTAGTTATTCATTGGCTGCTAAATTTGAGTTGAAATATGGCTCACGTACCGAGTTAAATAAACGACATGATGGGCATTAATTAATTAATTATTAAGTTTGGTAGGTAAGTAGGTTTGACTATTGTGATCATTAAATGGATTAACTCATCCTTTGTTTGCATCATTCTTATTTCAACACGGAGTAAATAATTCCAATTCGCAAAATAGATCCTAAGTGTACTGTATGTAGTTGACATATATTATTGTATGTGAAGAAACACTAATCGACCCCCCGGGTAGATTACGGACAATCTGGGGGTTAAATAGATGTTTCCCACGAGGATGAGGTCCAGCAAAGAAAGTTGTTCTTCAGGTGACCTGCAAAACAGACACCGTAAGCTCGTCACTGAGAAGGGGGGGTTCCTCCTTGTGACCACCCTCCGGCGTGAGAATCAGACTAGATTACTCTGAATATATGTGTATATTAAGAGATTGCTAGAGAAGATAAGATAATGAGATCTCAGATGATGTCGTTACCATTCCAAGGTGTTGGAGTATTTATAGCCGAAGGTAGGTTTCCAAGAAGGTACAGCCGGCTGAATAGTATCCCTGTTCTACCAACAGTGGGCTACGCACAAGCCATGCTGGTTGGTGGATAGGCTGCGGCCGATAGTGACAAGGCCGGCTGCACTGTTCCACCAACTGTAGGCTACGCACGTCCCACAGTGAGGGTTGGTGAGTAGGCAGCGGCTAATAGTGACAAACAGTACTAGAGGGTGCTCCTCCTCGTACTGTTGTCGGTGAGCTGTCACCCTGTGATTGGTTCATGGGCTGTTTTGGTCAGATCGTCTATTTTGCCCATACCTTGGCAGGTATAGTACAAAAGATCTTCCAGAAGCATACGGACTGGCTCATTTGGGCGGGAGTATTCCCACCTTGCTCATTCCTTCAGGTGACATTACTGAAGTATCGAGTTAGTGCCTTGTGCGTGTAGCCTTGCTATCAGTGCGGGTAGCCTTCCCTGATGGCTTGTATCCGCAGCTGCGGGAACAATCGGGGTACTTCACCATTGGGAGGCTTTCCCTACGGGAACAGCTGGCGTACTGCGCGTAAGGTCTTCTCTGAGCATGGTGGGTCCTGCGGAAGCAGTTGGTCCTTGCGCAGACGTCCCTCTTCAAGGTGAGTCTTGCGGGTCCAACTGGGCTCTGCTGGGACCTACCTCTTCAAGTCCCCCCAGTCCAATGTTCTTCTCATGAATTATTAATAAGTGAGGTGAACTTTTGGACTTTAGCAAGGGGTTTTGAAAAGGGGTTTTTAGTTTTAAGGTTTTCCGTGGGGATTCTTCCCGCGGTTTTCCTAATGTCACGCAGAAATTCCCGACTTTTCTGCTTGATCTTTGGGTATGAAGCGGGTAGGTCTGTAACCTCCTCGCAAGTCAGGAGCGTTGAGTCCCACTTGTGTGGATTCTCCATGAGGTTTTGGAAGTTTTGAACATAGTGATCAATTATGTTAAAACCGCCAATTCCATCTTGGAGTTTCAAACAATATAGTTCTCGACGTTCCCGCTATGCGGGGATGTTATTCCCGTTTCCGCAAGCATGGCCCAGAAGATCCTTCTTGGTTTGAATTCCCTGCGGAGCGCTAAGTATGTGAAGGGTTTTGCCTTGACACTATACCCGCACTCGTCTTACGGTTACTTTACTTCCAAGGTATTCCTGGCGTCAATTCCCTGCGGGTGCTAAGTATGTGAAGGGTTTTGCCTTGACACTGTACCCGCACTCGTCTTACGGTTACTTTACTTCCAAGGTATTCCTGGCGTCAATTCCCTGCGGGTGCTAAGTATGTGAAGAGTTTTGCCTTGACACTGTACCCGCACTCGTCTTACAGTTACTTGGTTGCCAAGGTAAGGGGTATTTTCCCGCTTACTTTTGAATCTTTTTGAAATTTTGAAATTCGAAGAGTTGGTGAAAGGATAAGAACAGTCCAAACTGTTGAAACGTCATCCGACGGTTTCTTCTGACAGTGTCAGGACGTGCAGGAAGTTATGGCGACGTGACAGTATATGGTCATTCCAGGCGCTTTTTCAGGCGCGTGGGCGCGATTTTTCGGGCGCGTGGCCTCGAAATTAATGGCACGCGTCCTTTCAACAGCTGTTGCCAGCTTGCTCATTGCCACGTGTCATAGTTTCATTGCACCTGCGATTTCTCTCTCTTCCGCATTAAATTCATCGCATTAATTGCGGTGAGTATATAAAGGGGGAGAGGGTCCTTTGCAATTCACACTTTCATTTCTCTTCATCTTCTAAACGATTTCCGGCGAATACTCACTGTTCCGTCGAGCATTCTTCTGAAATCGTTTTTCTGTACCTCCAAACATGTCTTCTTTTGCCGAGGAGTCTGACGTGTTCGTCGAGAATCCTTCGTCCACTTCTGATAAGGACGATAAGAGTACAGCTGGCGAGTGCCAGTGTGCTCTTCCGGCCGACCTCTATCGGTACGTCGTCCGGAAGTTCATGCTCGAGTCGTTCGAGCCTGAGTTTCCGGAGCCACACCAGACGGTGTACGATGCCCCCCAGGGCAAGATAGGGGTGTACGCCGCATTCTTCGTTTATGGGAATCTCAGGTTCCCATTGACGAAGTTTGTATACCGTGTCTTGGAGAGGCACGGCGTGCATCTGACGGAGGTACACCCGATGGCGATCGCCAAGATCCGCCACTTTGAGTGGGTGTGCCTCATTCTGGGCGTGGAGCCCCATGCTGACCGCTTGATGACCTTCTATTCTTGGAGGTGCATCCAGGGGTGGTACACCTTGGTCAATCGGATCAAGGGGTTGAAGATCTGCGCTACCGAGCGCAGTCTTCGGTCGTGGAAGCGTGAGTTTTTTTATATCTCCGCTCGCGTCATCCCCCTTGCGATGACCTTTAAGAATGGGAGAGCACTCCCCGCCCTTCACGCCCTTAACTACCAGGAGGCGGAGTGGTTCGCCAAGATCTCCCGGGTCCAGACTCCGGTATACCGCTTTGCGTAGTCTGGGATGGTGATGCTTGGGATGAGCCGGGTGTGGAAGGAGGCGTCACAGGTTCCCATCGTCCTCGAATACGGTTTGAACTCTGTCCCTTACGGTATGCTCTGTCTTCTTTGTTTATATAGGTTTGTCTTCTAACTGTTTGTTTCTTTTGTTTCAGAGGGGAACGACTTGCAATCGCTCCTGCATCCGCGGGAGGCTGATAGTCCCGCTCGGATGGGTACTCGTGCTCTAGATGAGAACGAGTTGCCCATCCTTGAATAGACGGCGGATCGGTTCGTGGAGGTCTACCCGCCAGGCCACGAGATCCTGAGCGCCAGGCGGCCAGGTAAGGAGTTATTCAACCCTCGACCCCTCAATGCTGAAACCTCTGCTGGAATTCCTCTAATCTTGTGTTCTGATGAGGAATCCGCAGATGGTCCTCCGTTGGTGCGGAAGAAGAAGGCTGCCGGCGGGAAGGGGAAGGCGAAGGTTGCCTCCACTGCCGATCCGGTGCCTCGGTCTGATTCAGAGACCGAGAGCGAGGAGGTGGCGGGGAACCCTGGTGGTGATAAGACCACTGCTCCGGAGGCTGAGACGACCGTCACCTCCGAACAGCCCAGGACAACGACGGTGAGCGGCGTGAAGAGGCCGGCTCCATCGGGTTCGTCCCCGCCTGTTCGCACTTTTAGGCTCAAGAAAACCCGTAAGTATAAACTTTACTTTTTAACTTCATATCTTTCCGCCATTATACTTATATCTTCTTTGTTCAGACGTGGATGCTACCGCATTCCAGGGTGGAGCGGGGAGTAGCACCTCCGGACCCGTGACGGTAGGTTTGGTCAACCTACCTGAGGCGATGACCCAGGCGGCTGCGCCTGCTTCAGTTGGTTCAGTTGCTCACCCAGTTGAGCCAACTGTTCCAACTGCGATGACATCTCCGCCGGCTGTCAGTGCCATATTTACCGAATCTGTTACTGAGCCGGTGGTGACTATTCCTGCGGGTACTTCCGCAGCGGCGACCACGGTTGTGAGTTCACCTCCGGTGAATTCACCTCCGGTGAATTCACCTCCGTTGGTTTCTACCGCGGCGGCCTCCATGCCTCCGACATCGGCAGCTACGGCCGATCCTTCAGGTATGCTTGGGGCTTCTCGCCAACCTCTGCCTCCTTCCCATCTGCCTGACCTCTTGGATGGATTTCCCTTGGGTTCAGGTGATGGGTTTGGCGGCTATCGGCCTGTTGTCGACCCTACAGGTGCGTAGGGTTCTTTTGGCCTTTTTTTTTATCTTTTCCTAACTGCTATTTGTTTTTTGCAGTGTCGGATTCCAATGAAGTGTATGTTCCACGATGGAACATCCGCCGAGGAACAACCCTTCGCACGCCTGTGGAGTGCGTGGAGTGGGCTCGTCACGCAGCTCCCAGTGGTGCGTTGGGGGAAGCCATGGCTAGCTACCAGGAGGGTAGGCTAACCAATGAGCTTCGGGTTCTCCTGGCCCGGATGCAGCCGCGCGTCGAGCTGCTTTGTCGTGAAAACGACAAGTTAAAAGCAGCTCGTATCCAAGAAGTAGCTCAGGCGCGGGCTGTCCGGGAGGAGAATAGGAGGCTCTCCGCCGTTGCTGCGGAGAAGGAGAAGGCCTTCAAGGCCCTTGAAGTTGAAGTTCAGGCCCGTCTCGAGGCCCGTTCCAAGGCTGCCTAAGCTGTTAACGAACAGCTTCGGCTGGCTAAGGAAACTGCTCGGAACGCAACTGAAAGGGCCACCAAGGCTGAAGCTGTTGCTGAGCCTCTACGCCTCGAGAATGAGGAACTTAAAGCCAAACTAGAGGCGCTCCAACAAGCTCATGATGCCTTGGCGATGGAAGACGCCAAGAAGCTCCAAGAGATCTTGGACCAGAGGGGGGTGCTTGACCACACTGAGCGGAAGCTAAAGGGCGTTGAAGAGGCTGCGGCTAAAGAAGTGTTGCTTGCCAACCTCAACAAAAGTGAAGCCGAACGCGCCCGTAACGAAGCTCAGGCTGCCCTCCAGGAAGCTCTGGTTACCAAGGAATGGCTTCTTCGAGAAGCGTTGTCTCAGGTATGCGTAATTTCATATCTTTACACTTTTCTTTGCACATAGAAAAGGTTCTGACACTTGTATTTTTTCTTGTAGGTTATGCATCGAGTCTTCACGGACACATCATACGACGATGCCATGAGCGCAGCCCTCAACGCTTCTCACGAGGATGGGGAAAAGGCCGGCTTCCTGCTTGGTCTAGGGTTCGTTGAGAAAGGCATCCCGCCTTCCAACTTCCCTTTGTATGATGTGGATACTGAAGCTGTTTATGACCAAGCAGTGAACCAGTATGCCGCCTTCCCGCATCCGGTGGTGGACAAGGTGAACGAAGTTGCTGCTGCTGATGATGGGCTAGCTATCCTTAAAGCTTTCCTTGAACCGCCACGCTCTACTGATGGTGCGGGTCCAAGTTGAAGTGGTCCTGAAGCTTGATCCTGAAGATCCCTTTCCACCATTAGAGTAGATTTTTATTTTTGTATAGCTTCTTTTGTATGCGGGTATGCACCCAGCAATCTTTGTAATATTTGAATTTTGATGGAATAAAGATTATGTGCTAATTCCTTGCCTTGTTTATTTTACGCATGTTTTGATTTAACTTAGCAATTTCTTTAGTACTTAGATAAGTTAACTTTTTAACGTGGCAGATTATAAGTTTATGTTTCGCTTCCTCTTTCATGATTGTGCGGGTATGACCGTCACTTACACTTAGGATGGCTTAACTTTACTTATATCTGACCTGCGTGGAAGTTTTCCTCATCTTTTCCTTTGAAATTTTCTAAGTGTTTAGAATAAGTTAACCTTTTAACGTGGTAGATAATAGGTTGAAGTTTTGCTTCCTCATTCGTGATTGTGCGGGTAAGACCGTCACTTGCACTTAGTAGGATGGCTAAACTTTGCCTACATCTGACCTGCGTGAAGGTTTTCCTTTTCTTTTGAAATTTTCTACCGTTTTATGTGTTTATGTGGGTTTTGCCGCCTTCCACACGTAACGACTTACTTCTTCCCATATTTATGCGGTGAATACCGGCACATCAGTGTGGGAAGTTCATAAGTATAAAGGTAAGGCTATCAACACATTGTGAAAGGAGAATCATTTCCATTAGAAGTGGCTCTAGGCCTTTTCTTTACAAGTTTGGAATTGATCTACATATAACATTTGCGTAATTGAGCTCCATTCCATGTTCTTGGGATGGGAGTGCCATCGAGCCTTTCGAGCCGGTATGCGCCCTTTCCCAGAACTTCTTTGATAATGTATGGCCCTTCCCAGACCGGGGCCAGTTTTCCAGGGCGTTATTGGTTCGAAGCCTCGTTGTTACGCAGTATGTAGTCTCCTACATTGAAGTTGCAGAGTTTTACCCGCGTGTTGTAGTACTTTTGCATTTGTCGCTTGTAGTTCTCTTCACGCACTGCGGCTAAGTCTCTGCGTTCCTCGGTTAGCATAAGGTCTAACCGTCTTTCCACATCATTGTCTCCTGGCTGAATCAAGACCCTTGGTGAGGGTAAACCAATTTCGACCGGGACCATGGCTTCAGTGCCATAAGTGAGACTGAACGGGGTTTCTCCCGTACTGGCCTTTTTCAGTGTTCTGTTTCCCCAAAGGACGTGCGGAAGCTCGTCCACCCAGCCGGATCTGTGTTCCAAGAGTCTTTTATTTATACCTTCGACGATGCTCTTATTTGCTCTTTCTACCTCACCATTACCCTGCGGGTGCGCCACTGAGGTAAAAGTGTGGGTGATTTGAAGTTCTTCCAGCCACTTTGTAGCTTCTTGTCAGCAAAGTTGGTGCCGTTATCGCTCACCAAATTCTGTGGAAGTCCAAAACGACAAATAATAAATTCCCAAATAAATTTTTTGCTATGTTTCGCGGTTGTTTGGGCTAAGGGTTTTGCTTCTATCCACTTGGTGAAGTAGTCGATGGCTACCACTAGGAACTGAACATTTCCTGCTGCTGTAGGAAATGGGCCTGTCACATCGATGGCCCACTTCTGAAATGGCCATGAAGAGGTGACTGGAACAAGTTCATTCTTCGGGCAATGCGTGTTGGGTGCGTAGAGCTGACAAGACCTGCACTTTCTGATGTATGCCAGCGCATCCATATGCATCCCCGGCCAAAAGTATCCCGCGTTGTTTAGCTTAGCTACAACAGCGCGTGGACCTGCGTGTACTCCACAGATGCCTTCGTGTACTTCCCTTAGGAGGTAGTCAGCATCTTGGTTGTCCACACATCTTAAGAGTGGGCCAAGAAAGTTACGTCTGTAAAGGATGTCATCGATGAGTTGATAATTCAGTGCTTTACAGCGTAGTTTTCTTGCCTGTGTTTTTTACTCTGGTAGTGTACCTGCCGCAAGGTAATTTATTATTGGTGTCATCCACGTTTCTGTGCCGGTTTGGATGACACAAATTTCCTTGTGCGGGACTGAAGGTGCCTCGAGGAGTTCAATGCGGATGTCCTTTCCCAAGTGGGTGAAGGCTAATGATGCAAGCTTGCTTAACGCATCCGCAGATTTGTTTTCACTACGCTTGACGTGTATGACTTTGCAATCGTTAAAATCGCGCATAAGGGTTTTTGCTTCTGCGAGGTACAGGGCCATTGTGTCGTTCACAGCCGTGTACGTCCCGTTGATTTGGTTGGCTACTAACATGGAATCCACGTGGGCTTCCAAGTGTTTCACTCCCATCTTACGCGCAATTCTCAGCCAGGCCAAGAATGCTTCATACTCGGCTTCGTTATTCTTACTTGGAAAATCCAGTCGAATAGCGTAAGTGTATTCTTGGCCTGCTGGGTTGGTTAGTTTCAGCCTTGCGCCTGAACCCTCGTTACTGGCTGCTCCACCAGTGTAGAGTCGCCAGACATCATTGATGTCCTGTGCTGGAGAGGGTTGAGCCTCTTCCTGGCACTCTTTCTCCCGCGATGCAGGCACTTCCGCAATAAAGTCGGCCAAAACCTGGCCTTTTATGGCTGGTCTTGGCTTATACTTTATCGCGTATTCCCCCAACTCAATTGCCCATTTGGCTAGGCGTCCCGATAACTCGGGTTTGCAAGTTTGAAGTTGGAGAGAATGGTGATTGGGTGACCCTGGAAATATCGTCTTAACCTGCGTGAAGCGTGTATAAGTGCTAAGACTAATTTTTTGAGGGTAAAGTACCGGGTTTCTACGTCTGTTAGGATACGGCTGACATAATAGATTGGCATCTGAATGCCTTTCCGTTCAACTAGCAGGACCGCCCCGGTTGCTCTATCTGTTGCGGAAAGGTATAGGATTAACTCCTCCCCCGCTTTTGGTGCTGTGAGAGTTGGGAGTTAGATCAACCGTGACCGAATCTCCTGAAAAGCTGCTTCCGCTTCTGGTGTCCAGCGGAAGTGCGTTTTCTTTAAACAGTTTCTCAACGTTGACACGAAAGGAAACGACTTATCCGCGTGGTTTGCCAAAAAGCGATTAAGTTCGACTAGTCGTCCATTCAGTGTCTGAGCCTGTTTGATGGTAGTAGGTGATTCCATTTTGATAATGGCTTCGACCTTTTCAGGGTTCGCTCTGAATCCATCTTTAGTGACGATGACCCCCAAGAACTTCCCTTCTTC
Organism: Bidens hawaiensis; assembly: GCF_021521415.1. NCBI lineage: Eukaryota > Viridiplantae > Streptophyta > Magnoliopsida > Asterales > Asteraceae > Bidens > Bidens hawaiensis. Next base: position 108,910 of record NW_027497029.1, on the reverse strand, counting down.
TATTCCAAAGGCACACTTGCTCGGGTTGAGCTTCATGTTTATCTTCCTGACCGTGTTGAAGGTTTCTTCGATGTCTTTCAACATCGCTTCTGCGTCAGGGCTTTTGATGACCAAGTCATCCATGTAGACTTCCAAGTTCCTCCCAACTTGGGCATGAAACTGGTTGTCCATCAGGCGTTGGTATGTGGACCCGGCATTCTTAAGTCCAAATGGCATCATTTGATAACAAAATGTGCCATCGGGCGTCCGAAAAGCGGTTTTGTCCTGATCATCAACGGCCATGTGGATTTGATGGTACCCCTTATACGCATCCAGGAAGCATTTAAGGTGAAACGGTGCTAACGAATCCACCTTAAGATCAATTTCGGGTAACGGATAACAATCTTTGGGGCATGCTTTGTTTAAGTCCTTGAAATCTATGCACATGCGCCATTGTTTGTTATTCTTCGGTACCATAACGGGATTTGCAACCCATGTTTGATATCTGCTAACGCGTACGATGCCTGCGTCAAGGAGTTCCTTGACTTGGGTTCTACACGCGTTAGTTTGTTCTGGCCCCATTACTCTGCGCTTTTGTACGACGAGCGTAACAGCCGGATCGCACTTGAGCTTATGCTCTGCCTTACTTCGGGGTACACCAGTCATGTCAGCTGGTGTCCACGCGAAGATGTCAGCGTTTTTCTGTAGTAAGCGTTTGAGTAAGGTGCGTGTGGGATCAACAACTGTTGGGCCAATGGTAACGGCCTGGTCAGGGTATTTGCCATTGAAGGCCCATCTTTCCGGTTCGGTGATGGTTGGTTTAGCCATCTTTGGTTTGGGTTTAGATGAGACAGATGCGATGCATACCTGGGGAATGCCGGTGATCATCGCTACACCCTCAGCTGTTGGCCATCCCATCATGCCGTGGACTGAAGATACCACGGCGTTGAATCTTGCCATCCCGTCTCTTCCGAAGAGAATGTCGTATGTGGTGTGGCTTCCTCTTCACGACAAAATCCACATCTTCTGTGCGTGAGTGATTCCCGTCCGTAAGAGTGACGGGGAAAGATAGGATACCCAGGGGGTGTTTGTGCTGCCGTCGAACCCTTCCACCGAGGCGTAGACCGTTTCCAGGCGTTCCTTGTCTTCGTCATCTAGCTTGTCGAAGAACTGCCTGTACATCACCGTTGACGAGGCGCCATTGTCAGCAAGAGTGCGAGAAGTGATGTAGTGCCCCAGCTGGCTTTTGATGACGATAGGGCCTTCTTTGCTGGGTCCTCCTGGCACTCGCGGGAAGCGCACCTCAGCTTCCTTCCACTCGCATGGTTCTGTCGCTCGCCTTTTTCTTCCTCTGATGTTGCCATGAACCATGTTGATGCTGATGTCAACGGGCTTTCGTCCGTTGCCTCTGTACCGGTTATCATTCCTTCCTCCCTTCTTGATTGATGCCACGAGGTGTGCAAGTCTTCCATCCTTGACGAATGTTTCGACAATATCCTTCAAGGATGTACACTCCTCCGTACTATGACCCTTTGTCCCGTGGAAGTCACAGGATTTGCTTTGATCCGCATTAGGTCGCTGCCGGATCATTGGAGCTTTTGGCCATGGTAGTTTTTCGGTGGCAAATATCTCCGTGACGCTTTTGGTGAGTGGCGTCCACCGGTGTTTTCGGCTTGAAGGGTGTGTGTTATCCCTTCCGCCAACAAGAGGGCGAGAGCTGGATGAGGTGCCAAAGTTTACCCTTGACTGCCAAATACCTAGCTTCCTCTTTTTGTTCTGCCGGGCGATCCGAACATTGTTTTCTCTGGTCCTCTGCGTGTAGAGGTGTGTACTCTGGGGAAGATCCCTACCCAGTTGCTTCTCTGTCTCGGCAAAGCGCTTGGCTGCCGTCATGATGGCATCCCATGTGGATGGCATGCCATCCTTACCCGTCAACGTGCGGATAAGCTCTGGGTATTCGGCGCCCTGGATGAAAGCGGCGCGAACAAGATCTTCACTTATGTTGCCCAGACTCAGCTTTTTGGAGTTGAAGCGAGTGATGAAGTCTAGTAAAGATTCATCCTCCTCTCTAACGCAGTTGAGGATCGTCCACTGTTCTTCAGTATATTTCCTCTGTTGGCTGAAGTGTTGGCTGAACTTGTTCTGAAAGTCCGCCCAATCATAGATGTGGTGGACTGGTAAACGATCAAACCATGCCCTGGCCGCTCCAACCAGTGTCATCTGGAACATATAACACCACGTGGGTTCCGTCCAGTTACTGACGGTTGCCCCCGCAATGAATCTGTTCAAGTGATCGTCTGGGTCGGATAGACCATCATAATTGCCGATGTTGGACATTTGTTTGGCACTTCTCGGGGCGATTGCTTCCGCAATGTCCCTTGCAAACTTGGACTTTCCTGCATTTGTAGCAGTTGGTCTAAAGGTTTTGGAGAAGTCACGTGGGTTTCTTCCCACGTTCGTTGGTTTAAAGGTTTCTCAAAAATTCCTTGTCGGTTGGAAGTCCGTTTCCTTACGCTTCCCTTTTGCCTTATGGCGAGGGTTTGGGTCGGTATCGGATTCTTCCCGCTCATCGTCCGAGTACTCGCACTCACTGTTCATGTTGAGATGTTGGCGAGTACTGCCGAATTCGTCAGCCTGTTGAAGTGAACGCAAGCGTTCATCCAACTCAGCTTGGAACTCTTTCTGACGTGCTTCGGCCCACGCCTTAACTTGATCGAGTGTTTGGCGAGGGACCCTCGTCCGTTTCTCCAACCGGGCATCAGTGAACCCCAGTGAAATATTGTTTACTGCACTTGTCCCGGCTTGGGTAACCGGGGTAGTGTTCGTAAAATTTGTATAACCGCCAGTGTTCCCCCCAGTTGCTGGGGTTGTGGTTACCGGGGTTTCTTGGTCACTTACTGGCTTTGGGACCGGAGTAACGTTAACCATTTCTTTAGAAATTTTGAAAAAACTAAGAATTAGTTCTAGCTTTTATGCACGGATGGCGCCAATGAAGAAACACTAATCGACCCCCGGGCAGATTACGGACAATCTGGGGGTTAAATAGATGTTTCCCACGAGGATGAGGTCCAGCAAAGAAAGTTGTTCTTCAGGTGACCTGCAAAACAGACACCGTAAGCTCGTCACTGAGAAGGGGGGGTTCCTCCTTGTGACCACCCTCCGGCGTGAGATCAGACTAGATTACTCTGAATATATGTGTATATTAAGAGATTGCTAGAGAAGATAAGATAATGAGATCTCAGATGATGTCGTTACCATTCCAAGGTGTTGGAGTATTTATAGCCGAAGGTAGGTTTCCAAGAAGGTACAGCCGGCTGAATAGTATCCCTGTTCTACCAACAGTGGGCTACGAACAAGCCATGCTGGTTGGTGGATAGGCTGCGGCCGATAGTGACAAGGCCGGCTGCACTGTTCCACCAACTGTAGGCTACGCACGTCCCACAGTGAGGGTTGGTGAGTAGGCAGCAGCTAATAGTGACAAACAGTACTAGAGGGTGCTCCTCCTCGTACTGTTGTCGGTGAGCTGTCACCCTGTGATTGGTTCATGGGCTGTTTTGGTCAGATCGTCTATTTTACCCATACCTTGGCAGGTATAGTACAAAAGATCTTCCAGAAGCATACGGACTGGCTCATTTGGGCGGGAGTATTCCCGCCTTGCTCATTCCTTCAGGTGACATTACTGAAGTATCGAGTTAGTGCCTTGTGCGTGTAGCCTTGCTATCAGTGCGGGTAGCCTTCCCTGATGGCTTGTATCCGCAGCTGCGGGAACAAGCGGGGTACTTCACCATTGGGAGGCTTTCCCTGCGGGAACAGCTGGCGTACTGCGCGTAAGGTCTTCTCTGAGCATGGTGGGTCCTGCGGAAGCAGTTGGTCCTTGCGCAGACGTCCCTCTTCAAGGTGAGTCTTGCGGGTCCAACTGGGCTCTGCTGGGACCTACCTCTTCAGTATGTTTCGTACAAGTCACATTCTAATATATTGACGGTGATTTTCTTGTTGAGCTGTGCGATAATAACCCTAGACTACACTCATTTATCTTTGGATGATCAAAACCAAGTTCTTACAGATTTCAAAATTCATCCGTGCGCACGGCTAATGTGGACTAAGCGGAAAAACTTAAAAGCAGACTTCACCGTCAGGGAGCACGTCTACAGATATGAGGTTTTGCTTATGTTTAGGAGCAGACAAATGAACAACCCCCCCCCCCCCCGGATAGGTATAGCAGGGGTAGCATCCGTCACCCCTCAACTTTTCGTTGGTAGTGCAAAATCATTTTTTATTTTGTCGGTTTTGTATTTCGCTACCCTTGAAAAAAATATAATGTTACCGTTACTTGTTTAAAACCTAACCAAACTAAAAGTTCAAAATAAATAAAGCCCAACCAAAGTTCAAAGCCTAAACCAACTAACCCAATGACCCATTAACCATATTTCTTTTATGTTCATTGTTTAGTTTAAAGTTCAAAACTTAATTTTTTTTTTACCGCCTTTTATACAATGTAAGAGTATTCTCAGCATATCCCTCATCTCCATCTCTATAATTATAGTAAAAATCACTATATTTTTCTCTCATGTTCAATTAAGTAGTTCTGTTTTGTATCATTATCATTACAGTTTCTTCATTTTCTACTTACAACCAATTTCAACAAATATTTAAAAACAAATTAGGAGAAACAAACTTCCCCCATTTTTTTTAAAACTAAGTTTTCACAACTATACCCTATAATTTTCAAAATTCTCTCACATATTTTTAGGGGATGGACTGAGAATAAACAAAAAAAGAAACACGAAAATAAATAAATTTAAACATATGGGGTGCAGAATTCTCATTTTGGGATTTTGAAAGCTTGAGATCGAGTCATCACAACCCCTTCTTTTCCCTTATCAAACATGTCTCTTTCGACCGCACAAATTAAAACATTGTTCAAATACTCATCACCCATTTGATTGCATAAATCCGTCTTGATAAGCTTCACTTTAGATGAAAAAAAAAACCTTTTAACGGCTGCAACCGTAAAACCGACACTAGCTTCTATATATGATATACCTTAAGGAAAAATGGCATGCTTTTCGGTTTACCAAACATTGAAGCTAACGTTGGTTTTATCAGTTGCAACCGCAACCGTTGAAAGGTGTTTTTCTAAAATAAAGTTTATGAAGACGAATTTGTGCAATCGATTAGTGCTGAGTATTTGAACAATGCTTTAATTTGTGCGATCAAAAGAAAAACACTTGATAATGTAATAGAAGATTATGTAATTGCTCGATTTCAAACTTTCAAAACCGAAGAGGACAATTCAGCAACCCATGTGTTTAAATTTATTTAGTATTGTGTTTTTATATTGTTTTGTTTACATAAACACATAAAAAAAATTTGAAACGTTACTCCTGAGATTTTGTTCTAAATCCGCCACTCCCCCCACCCTCTCACACACACACAAACATACATATATATAGGGTGGGCTGAATGGGGAAAACACACAAAAATTAGGGTACCTAAGCATTGATAGTAACTGATTCAAGATGGTCAATCTCCCGATAGACCCATAGAACGGGTTAGTCTGCAAGATCAAATGACAATAAGAGAAACCGGAGATGGAACAATTTTATTATCATTTTTCTTATTCTTTTTCTCAACGAAGATTACAATTTATAGGAAAACCAAAACATAAAATTAGAAAAGGATAAACAATAAGGAAACCTAATTAGAATATAATAAAGAAACTAAATAACAGATAAATTTATCTATTACTTTGTTTGCAAGAAAAGTCTTTTGTATCATAATTAAGATGTTAAGCATGGATAATTTTATGATCGTATCAAGCATCATACAAACGAACTGCGCATGAACGAATTCACTACTACAAAAACATGCATAAGATGTGATGGGCAAAACACAAAAGGTGCGGTTCAACCATTCAACCGCACCTTTTGACATAAAAACGGTTTTTAAACTAAATTATCACATAAGGTGCGGTTCACAAAGATACAAAGATGCGGTCGAAGAACAACCGCACCTTTTGATAGTGGATAACAAAAGAGGTGCAGTTCACATGGATATTAACCAACCCAACGGATAATTCAAAGATTCAACTTTCAAACTAATTAATCTCTTATATTTTCAAACAAGCTAGTCTCTTATATATTCTAGCTTATCTATTTATTTACTTCAAATTAACTTCACCAACATCTAACTGGTACGTAACTCAACTGTCATTATATATTTTTAGTTTTAACTTATACTTTTATGTATTGTTAAATCTATTTTGATGTATACAGATATAAAGTTTGATTTTTCTAGTGATCAAGATATATTATTCAAATACCAATCAAATTAATTAAGGTATGGAAAATTTTAAATTTTATTGCATTTATTGTTGATTTGTTTATAAGTATGTGCATATATTTTGTAATTTGTATGCGTATATAAATATTTATGCTATTTGTGTGTATATAATATATATACATATGTGTGTGTAGAGGTGCAAACGAGCCAAGCCCGAGTTCGACTAGGCTCGAGCTCGTCTCGTTTAGATCTTTATTTTAAAAGCCAGATCTCTCTCCGGGGTCGCCTCATTTACTAGATATTAATTAATAGTTGGTAAATACATATATTATAAAAATTATTGGCTTGTTAATTTTGGCCTGCGAGTCGGCTTGAGCTCGAAAAATGAAGCTTAAGCCCGATCCTGTTTATTAAATGAGTACATGTTAAGGCTCTGACTCAAGCTTACACCATATACAATTTGCATATATTTGTATACCTATACATACTTTCAATTAATAAAGAAACCCCCCATATAATCCCCAACAATAGTGCACCACAATTAATTTACGGCTTGCTACTTCAATTTAAAATCAAGATGAAATTTTATCATTTTAATATATTAGCGTTTTCTTTCATTTTTATCAATGGTTATATTTAAAAGGAGAACGGATAAAATAATGTATAATAGCTTGCAATTAAAAATTTAGTGTCAATGAAAGACCATAAATTGATTGGAATGAAGTCTCATGATTGTCATGTTTTGATGACACATATGATTCCTATCGTAAGTGGTGGAGTGTTACTAGAAAACGTCCGACATACAATCACAAAGCTTTGTTTATTTTTTAACAACATCCACTCAAAGGTTATTGATGCAGAACCACTGGATAAATGACAAAAAGACTTTTATGTTACCCTTTGTGAACTAGAGATGTATTTTCCACAATCATTTTTTGGTATAATGGTTCACTTAATATCTCATATCGTACAAGAGACTAAGGCTTGTGGTCCTGTGTTCCTACGATACATGTACCCTTTTGAAAGATAATGAGCGTCTTAAAGGATTATGTAAGAAATCGTCATTGACCATAGGGAAGTATTATTGAAAGGTACACTTCTGAAGAGGTGATTGAGTTCTGCCAAGGTAATTCTTGCAGAACGAAAATTTGTGTCACAATATCTAGTATATAATGTATTTGTAATTGTGTCCCAAAAAGATTTGCAAAGCCATGGTCATTGAGTTTATGCAAGATGGAGAAAAGTTGTAATTTGTTATTGAATAATTCTCAAATTCGACATTCAAAATGAAACCTCATATTTATAAAGTTGGTATGGGATTATCACCTTAGATGACAATATTTATAATATTGAAAACACGTATATAATCGTTTAATAATCTCCTCTGAAACAAATCCTCATAATAGAATTTTGTTGTCATGAAAATATTTTTTTAAAGGAAAAATGAAGCTCGCGTGTCTATGGAGGGGTTTTAGGCTTCGAATAGTGAATGGTTTGAAAATTTGGTGAGTGTGTTTCGGTTGGCTTGCGTAGCTGGGTTTTCTTGAGTTGGATTGATGAGGTTTGTTGAGTTTAGGTCGTTTGAGTGGGTTAGGCTTAGATGATTTCTGTGAGTAATGGTTGGGCTATTTAGGTGGGGTTTTGCTTATTTGAGCTAGAGTTAAGTTGATGGGTTGGACAATTTGATATTGGCTAGTTTGGGTTGAGATTCAGTTTATACATGTACTTTGTAAGGAGTGTTCGAGGTTGCTACTTTTGATATCAAACCCTATGGTTGGACGAGAATGGTGTGGCAACATGGTTTGTGACTTGACATAGCAGGAATCGAAGGATTGAGTCCTAGTTGGGTAAGCTTTGGGTTGTTTATGTCCAAGGCATTTGGTGAATGTGTTTGTCGTGTCTTTGAAGCATTTGGATGGTAAGTTTGATAGGTTTTCGCGGCGTAAAAGTGTCAGTATTTAAGGCTTTTTGTTGGGTTAATGTTGTACATCTTGAATTTGCATGGGGCTTTAGTTGGTGAGGGTATACTTTTGGATGTTTAGATTTCGTTCATATCGAGGAAAGCCTTGAGTACGTGGGAAAGCTTTTGTAGTGGAAGGATGGTTTGATTTGAGGCGATAGTTTGAGAGAGAATATGGGTGTTTGGAAACTTGGGGTTGCGTCTCGGGAAGTTTTTTTTACCAATAATAAGTATTAATTTGGAATTATCATAAGAAACTATAATCATGAGGTTTGCTAAAATTGAAGTTTATTAAGCAGATTGTCATGAGGAAGCAAAATAAATTTTTATAAGGATCAAATTAAAATTTTGCTTATGAGGAATTTAAAATAGGTAAATTGAATGTGAAAATTTGTTATGAGGTCTCAATATTGAATGATAAATGTCGTTTTGGAAAATACAAGTTGCGTAATGAAAATTGTTTTTTTACCAAGTTCGTTACCTAATGGCGTGTAACGAAAATATCATGGTAAGTTAAATGACCAGGATTGTAAATCGAGAAAATCACAAGTAAGCGATTTTTGTCTTTAAAGTAAAATTTCTATGAAGTTTTGCATGAGAATTTCAAGAAGATTACAAGCTAATAGTTTGTGACTTTCTTGAAAAATTATGGCAATATTATCATAAAATTTTAAAATACGGAAAATCGTATGATGTAATTTTTTTTTATATTTGTGAAAATTTATAATGAACCAAAGATTGCATGATGAAAGTTGTTATGAAAATAAGTTTGGGTAGCGAAAATTCTACCACGTGTATTATATAATGTAGTATAATTAAAAATGTCGTGAGAAGTTTAAATAATTAAAATTTTGAAGTGATCGTCCAAAATAAACGGAATAGTTATAAAATAAAATTTTATAAAATTTTTGTACAAAGACTTTAAAGACAATTTAAGTTTTATACAATATGAAATTTACTTGATAAGTTGAGGTGAAATTTATCATAAAAACCTTCTTAATATGATGAAATTCATATAATAAGGTTTTTGTTTGTAAATAGTCTTAATGAAAATAACTGGCGTATTAAAAAAAATCATTATGAATAGATCAAACTATATATATACATATATTTATTTTTTTTATTTTTTTATTTTTAGCTTATATCGAAGAGATTTTAATGAACGAAATTTGCAATAAAAATCCTTGTGAAATCAAAATGAGAAAATTGGTGTAAAACTTTACCATATAAAATCGAGATATAATAGAATTATTAACAATATATATATATATATATAGTTTAAATTCTTGAAACGTAATAATAATGTTTTAAGGTTTAAAGGTGGAAAAATTGTGCATGAACCACCATGACTTGATATTCCGACACTAAAAACCTTTTTACAAAACTACCATGTTGGGGTCTAAATACGTGCACTTACCACCGCGTCTTTTTCATGTTTTCGACTCAAATAACGATTGTAACAAAAATAATAAATCGGAATACAACGTCATGTCAAAAAACTAGTCCACGAACCACCGTGGTTCTATTGTTTTAACACCAAAAATTAGGATGGCGAGCGGAACGCTCGCATTCGACTACTTAAAGTGGTCATCTCATAAGAGACAATCTTTAAGGAGATTTGAAACAACGGGATCCAAGTTAAGCTCGTGATCCATAACACACAATAAAAACTAATGTTTTTGCGTTTTAAGGCAATGATACCTTGGAGTACTATAAAGTGTGTGTATGTGTATATATAAAATTAAACAAAAGTAAGGTAAGGATAACGTAGTATGTTTTGAGTATTTGTGTATATATACGATTTGATGAAATAAATGAGTATATAAATAAACAAGTGTATTGAACAATCAAGTAGGGTAAACACGTATAAGGACCCTAAAGTAAAGACTATTCTAGGTCGTTACGTCTAACCACCTATCCTATAGTCTTGTGGCTCTGATACCAATCTGTCACACCCCGACCAAAGGCGGCTGAACATGCCGGGGTGCAACCGATTGCCCAAATACACAAGACACTATTTAAAGTGACAATATTTAATCAACTCATTTTATTTCATAAATCAATAAACAACACATCTCGTTCATATAAAACAAATTTGAAAACAAGTAGTAATCATATTGTTCGTTTTACTAATACCCTAATAGTCTTGGTAACGTTTTTCGTTAAGTCCTCGAGTCAACAAAAGTCAAACCTGTAACATTTCATAAAATAAAGTTTGTCAACACAAAGGTTGGTGAGCAATTCATAAGTTTGAGCATATAAGTATATAATAATAAAAAGCCACAAAACTTATATACGAAACAATAAATAAAAGCCATAATTTGGATAAAATCGCTAATAGAATTATGTTAGCGACACCTAACTATAAGGGGTTACCAAATAGTCTAGGATTTAATATAATATCGTTAATTGCATTACGTTAACGACACCTTGCTACAAGGGGATGCCAAGTAATCTAGGATTTATAGACTTCCACCAACCAAAAGCGATAAACACGTAAGCATATAATCATAGAACACCAAATCGAGCAAGTATTTAAGTAATGTATACAATCACGTTTGTGGTTTAAGATTCAAGTAAATAAAACATTTAGTTTGATAAGTATGAAATGTCACCCCAAAACGAAAGATAAAAAACGGGGTATGAAAGTACTCACCTCGATTGACGGATCGAGAAATAATAACTGATCGAAATATAGAAAGCTTGCGAACGAAACGAACGAATTAGACTTGAAAGCTAATTGGAAAACGAATAAATAATAAATTAATGAACTTGAACTTTAGTTGAAACTACAGTTGAAAAATCGAACGAGAAGGTTCAGTTGTAAATCAGATTACCGGTTAATTTGTTAACGATTAGGGACTCATACTTAACTGATAATTAAAATTAAATAATATTATTTTGTTGGGCTTTTAAATAACTACACTAATATTAAATAGAAACAAGACGGGTTTAAATCAAGAGTTCGGTTTTATAAAAATGAATTGATAATGAAGCTTATAACGATATTATTAATGATAAAGATAGAAATGATAATAATAATTTTAAAATATGTTATATGTATATATATATATATATATATATATATAAGATAATGATGATAATAATACATAATAATACTACCAATTGAGAATTGTTGTTAAAACTAATAATAGTAGTAGTAATAATAAATATAACAATAATTACTTTTGTTGTTGAATACATTAATAATAGGTTTATGAATTTTACTAATAATAATTATTATTATTATAATAATTATATGTGTCATATTAATGATAATAACTAATACTTATAACATTATAATAATAATAGTATTAGTGATAAAAATATAATTCGAGTAACGATGACGTTAAATGGCAACTAGTCCCGACATGGGTTTCGGTTTAATAAAACAAGTGGATATTATTAACAATAATAGAATTTAATAATATTACTTAATAATCAAAATAATAATGATAATAATAATCATAGTAATAATAATCTATTTATTATGAAAATAATGATAAAAATAATTGTTTTGTCAATGATAATAATAATAATAATAATAATAATAATAATAATAATAATACCATACTTAATTTTAGTTCGGTTTCTGAACGAGTTCGCCATATTAATGTTCTATTAATAAATATGACATTCATAGTACTAATAATTAAAATTAATAATAATATACATTTTTATAAAGAGTTAATAACAATAATATAATCTAGATAATAAATATGATATTAATAAAATAAAAAAATAGAAATATTAACTTGAATAATTTGTTAACTTTTCACGAAGGGAATCGAACTTGACTCGATTACCGATTATAAGTTAGACACCAAAACGATTAAAAACTCTAAATCTCATGCTTACCATATGACGCTTGGCCGAGAACAATTGTCGGAGCCGAGCAGAGTCGTCGGAGCCGATTCCGGCCGCCGGAGGCGCGTCGGAAAAACGATCCAGAGAGAGAGAGAGACGGATAGAGAGAGATTGGGGCCACGACGGCCAGCTTTTCGGTCGCCAGAAAAACGACCCAGAAAGGTGAAATAAGAGGGTCTTGGGTGCGGGGGTTACCGGAGAATCGAGAGAGGGAAGGAGAGTAGTGATAGGGACTAGCTAGACCGCCGCTCCGGCCACCGGAGACGGCTGCCGGAAAATCGAGGGGAGAAAGGAGATGTGGTGGCGTCGAGGTTACGGACCAGGGAGGTGAGGTTGGCCGGTGTCGAGAACGGGAATATGGGGTTGGCCGGAAGTGTTGCCGGTCACCGGAAAACAGCGCCGGAAGAGGGAAGGGGGCGGCTGGATAATATGGGTTAGAGTTAGGGTTTTTGGTTTATATATATGTTACATATTTACAGAAAAGGCGCTCCAAGTTTCAATCATGGTTTAATACGAGTTTAAAGGTTTCCAAAGCTTATGACAACTTTACGAAAATCAGTTTGAACCCCTTATGTTTTTTCTTAACAACACTATATTATGACAAACATCGATTTATTAAAGATCGAGGTCTATAATAATATTATATAATAATTAAATAAGGTTCTAAAAAAATGTTGAGTCGGTTTTACAAAATAAAAGTTTACAAAACTAATATAACTCGAGACCCGAATTTGACAAATGTCACAATCTCAACCGCCTATATTGTTGATTCTTTAAAAAGGGGAAAACGTAAGGAGAGTTACACGATATCAGTTCTCATTGATAATGCTTTCGGGAGAAGATTTACTTGGATAGGGGTGAATGTATGTTCTCTAGTCTTTTATCAACTTATTTATTTTCAAGTGTTTAAAATAATTAATTATGAACTATAATTACAGTGCAACCAATAAAAAGAAGCATGAGAATGTGGTTTTATGGTTCTTAAACATATGTGGGAGTTTGTTGAGACCATTCAACATGATTTTATTGAAAAGGTAAGTGTTTTACATATTTAAAATATCAACTTTTCTATTTATATGTATACATTTAGATACCTTGTTTATTAATTTCAGTTGTGGAATACAAAAGACATTACTTCTCATAAGAACATCAAGTTTTTGGTCATAGAATTAATGGCTCATTGGATTACTAAGGTGTTTGGAGTTTGATTGTTTGAGTGCCGAGAATGAACTCTCTAAAGCGTCCTAAGGTTATCCCATATTCTACCATTTTATGTTCATTTATATTTAACGCGTCAAGTATAAACTCGCTTAAATATTAGTATGCAGTAGGGTTTGAGTTTGATTAACTTTTGACTTGTGTTGTTCGGGTTTTAAACGGTACTGGTTTGTTAATGACGAAATTGCCCTTTGTCGTGAACTGAATACTTTATATTTTAGGTAACTTTATTATCAATTTTTGAGTTTAGCTTCTATTGGAACAATTATAGGGTTAAGTTCCAATGTGCATTGGATGGTTGATGCGTAAACTGCCATAAGCTAAGCTGATTAGTTTTTTTTTATTGAATAAACACCTAGGTGTGGTGTTATATGTATATATACGTGTCACATGACTCACATGTAGTATAAAATATATATGATTGTGTTAGTGTAAATGCATATATGAAGACTATGGATATGTTGTTTTGTTAGGCAAGTATGAAGACTTTGGATTTGGATTGCATTGCAAGTATGAAGATTGAAGTTGTCTCTTGGGTTGCAAGGATGAAAGTTAGAGTTTATGAACTGGATATTTGAAACATGATTTTTGTATGCGGATTGCATTTGTGGTTATTTGAAACATGATTTTTTGATATTTTGAATCTTTTTTTTAAATATATTATTTGGTTTTGCATCTATAAAATACTGTATATATGTGTATGTAGATGTATATTCGAAGATTTGCAGCTATATATATATATATATATCATTTGGTTTTGTATCTATTCATTCCAGCTAATTAAAAAAAAGAATTTAAGCTAAAGGGTGCGGTTAGTTCAAATGTTAAAAGATGCGGTTTGGTTATTTAGTTTAGGTTGTAAAAGGTGCGACTATGACTATACAGGTTAGATGATGCGGTTTCTTAAAAGGTGCGGTTCCTATATCTAAAGATTCGATGCTATTTGGTGCGGTTCTAGAATAGCACCTTTTGGCCAAAATCACAGCATCTTATGGCTGTTTGGTAGTAGTGATTATAGCAACGTTTGAATCGACTCATTGGACCTTAACTAAAAATCCTAAACCCTAAATAGGGTTTGTGAAGTTTTAATAACTTCTAATAGTGTTTGCAAAGTTTCGTTGTTGTAGGAGACAACTGGTGTTTTTAAATAAAGTTTTATAAGATATGACGATTTGTTGAGGTTTGTTATTGTGAGTGCTCTAAGGTAAAGTGAGACTAATAATTCATGCTCAACATTGGCTGCTAAAAATTAGGGGTGTAAACAAGTCGAGCCTAACCGAGCTCGAGCCCAATTGGCAGGAGCTCAGGCTCAACTCATATGATATTTAATAATTAGTTTAAATACATTTTGAATTTTATTTATATATATTTTGAGAAGATAGGCAATTTCATATATACCATAACATATATTGAAAATATCATATACGTAAAACTAAAAATATCATATATGTCCTAACAAAGTTATTAATATATATATATATATATATATATATATATATATATATATATATATATATATATATATCATATATACCTAATTCACTAAAAATCAATTTAAAACCACCATATTACCCGGGTTCAATTAGATGCGATAACAAGGTTTACAATGGAGACCATTCGATGCGATAAACCTTCGAAGGGTATGTAGTTTTGAAGAAGTGACGAGAGACAATCTAGTTGTCGTAAAAACATAGGGTATAAACACACTATGTAACGGATAGGGCCTAGGGGTATGATGGTCTATTCGTTAAAAAGAATGACATATATTAAAGTTAAATTTTTAGAAAAATAACAGTCAAATTGTCATTTATTAAATTGTTATTAATGAACGGGGGTGTATATATATATATATATATATATATATATATATATGATATTTTAACTATTTGGTAAGCGTATATATGATATTTTAATTATTTTGTAAGTGCATATAAGATATTTTTAGTTTTGCTTGGATATGATATTTCTAATGTTTACAAGGGTATATACGAAATTAATCACTGAGAAAAAATTTAACAAACCTAAGATCAGCTCGAGCTCGTGTTATTTACCTTAAATGAGTCAAAGTTCCGGTGTGCAATACGAAATCAATACATAGAAGTTAAAAGAGTTAAATCTTATAAAAAAAATACACTGAGTTCATTAAGGTTTGAGGGGCTTAAACGATCATCCCCTCACATGAGCTTTATTTGAGGCTAGGGTTCGGCTTTCCCTTAGACGAGCTCAAGTAACTCAAGTTGGGCTCGTTTACACCCCCGATGTAAGAATATGACCCACCAATGATGTATGCACAGTAATTTTGGTAGATAAGTACGTTTCTTGATCCAAAAGTCATAATCAATTATTCACGTCAACATTTTCAACACGGAGTTCTACTTTGATGTACTCAAGTTGGAAAAAAAACAACTTATTTTTATCTAACTATTGCATGTTTCGTACAAGTCACATTCTAACACTTCAAGCGTGGTATTGTAAAAATTACAAGACAGTCAATGATAATATAGTATGTATATGCATGGTGATAATTTTGGCTTACGTTATTTATTGGATAAATCATTTTGAGAGGTATAGATATCTCTGTAAACCACCTCATAATAATCGAAACCGTAACATCAAAATTGAGGACAATATTACTGTGGAGGATGCCCCGTGAGTCATTGTTATCGAAAAGTTAGGTGGCAAATGAGAAGAGCAGGGCGCCGCGGACGAATGTTATTGTTCGCTTGCACTGTGTTGTGGTTCGATCGGGTAATCAATGGCCAGAAAGTAGAATGGAATAGTTAGAATGAGAGTGAGAGTTGTGGAACAATTTTCTATATATCTTTCAACATAAAAGTCTCTCCTTTTTAAAGAGAAACATGAACAAGAAACAAGAACACGTAAACCACTACTTCCTAAACTGATGAACATGGAAACCTAGAAATCCCCACAATCTCCTTTATTTTAGCACAATCTTAACTTACTGAGAAAATGAGAAACAAAGTAAAAACAATAAAATAAACAAATAACTCCCACATAACTTGCAGCCTACTTCTCGTTAGTTTTCTCATGTATGAGCTGCATGGGCTTGAGTTCCTTCTCTTGCATGGGCTTGGTCACATAACATTCCACCCCACTTACACTCGGCTTGTCCTCAAGACGAAAGTTAGGATATGATCGAGCAAACCACCATTTCGTTTCCCAGGTGGCATCTTCACGCGGGCATCCCATCCACTTGATCAGTAGTTCTGTTTTAGGCCGATACTTCCCCTTTTGAACCACCCTTTCATCCAAAATACATTCTGGTTGAGGTTGAGCCGAGGGTAGAACCGAGTTATCCACAGCCGCTAGTGTTGTTTCGGTAGGCTTCCCAACACATCTTCTTAGCAGACTAAGATGAAACACATCATGTATGAGTGACCCAGGTGGTAACTCGACTCGACACGCCACCTGCCCCACCTTGTTCAGAATATGATAGGGTCCGAAAAATCGAGGGCTGAGCTTATTGGAACCCCGAGTCACCACACCCGATTGCCGATAGGGTTGTAGCTTTACAAAGACCAGGTCACCCTCTTCGAATTCTAATTCCCTCCTATGATGGTCCGCTTGAATCTTCATTCGATGTTGGGTTGCCATTAAATTATCACGCAATTCCCGAATAAGTTCATCTCGATCACGAAGATACTCATCAACAGCTTGCACATTTGTCGTGCCTGGAACATAAGGCACAAGTTTGGGGGGAGATCGCCCATACACGACCTCAAAGGGCATCATTTTAGTGGAGGTATGCACCGAGGTATTATAACTGTATTCCGCCCAAGGAAACCACCACTCGGCCCATTTCTTTGGCTTATCCCCCACAAAGAACCGCAAGTACTGTTCCAAAGTGCGATTTACCACCTCTGTTTGACCATCGAATTGAGAGTGATAACTAGAACTCATACATAAAACTGTTCCTTGCAACTTGAAAAGAGCCTGCTAAAACGAACTAATAATAACTTTGTCTCGATCACTCACCACTGTTGACGGAATACCATGGAGCTTAACGATATTGTCAACAAATTCTCGAGCAACAATGGCGGCAGTGAATGGGTGCCGCAAAGGTATAAAGTGAGTATACTTTGAGAGTCTGTCCACTACCACCATGACGGCAGTGAACCCATTCGAGTTAGGTAAACCTTCAACAAAATCCATGCTTACATCTTCCCAAACCCGCTACGGAACCGGTAAAGGTTGCAACAAGCCAACAGGTTTCATACTATCTGTTTTAAAACGCTGGCAAACTTGACATTCGCGGAGGTACCGTTTTAGCTTTTCTTTTAACCCGACCCACCTGAAATTGTGTTTCACCTTAGCCAATGATTTGTGGAACCCAAAATTCCCTCCTTCAGGAGATGCACGACACACTTCTAGCACAATTGATAATAGAGGAGAAGTTGGACTTAACAAAATGGCACCGTCTCGAAACCATATTCCATCTCGAACAACCACCCCTTGCTGCAAATTATTAGGTAACGACAATGTCAAATTATAATAATAAGGATCCGTTCTAGTACAATCGGACACGCCACCACCGGTAACACAAAGAAATCAATTGTGACGTGATACCCTATTAGCTACTACCACCTTAAACGGAACATCGACTTCAACCACTAGGCCAAGTTGGTCGACTAAGGCCTGGTCAATGAAGTTATGGGTGCTCCCACCATCTACCAACACAAACACTTCTTTATTTTTTGTCTTTCCGGGTAACCGTAGGGTCTGAGGGTTGACGGTGCCGGAGATTGCATGGAATGAAATCTCGGCGTGGGACTCACCGTTGGCCTGTTCTTGAGCTTCGACCTGGGTCAACCCTTCCTCAACCTCCTGTATGTCACATATCATGAATAGCTGCGGTTTGCTACACTTATGACCCGGTGTATATTTTTCGTCACAGTAATAACAAAGCCCTTTCTTCCGTCGCTCACGAGCTTCGGCTTGAGAAATTCTACAAATTGGAGTAGGAGCTGGTAAGGCAAAGCGTTGGTTTGGGCCTGGGCCTAACAACCATTGAGTGGTGGTGGATCGACCTGAGGAAGGGAGAACTGACGTTTTTGGGTTTGTGTTAACCCTATGTTGCAGGTTGACTTTGTCTTCCACCAGAAATGCCATGCCAATTGCTTCGCTTGGGTTTCTTGAGTTTAACCTCCAACCTGATTTCTTCTTTCAATCCCCCTACAAAACATCCTACCAGAAATTTTTCTGGTAATCCATCCACTTGATGCGATATCTTTTCAAATGCTTCTTGATAGACGGCCACCGTGGTTACTTGTTTGAGCCTAGAAAAGGCTTCCGCCGGGTCTTCATACTATGTTGGACCAAACCTTCCAAACACCGCTTGTTAGAATTCAGCCCACGTCATGGGACCACAGATCTTGGTGATCCAACGATGCCACTGCAAGGCAATTCTGTCAAGGTGAAAGGAAGCCAACTGAACTTGATCCTCTGATTCTACCCGTTGGAATTCGAAAAACTGTTCAGCCTGATAAAGGCACCCCTGAGGATCCTCCCCACCGAACCGTGGGAAGTGCAACTTCAGGTAGGGTTTCAGGTTGTTGCTGCCACTCGCCAACGATCCTCCGAAACCTTGATCACGTCTTGCCAATAAACTTTGCAAATCAGTCATAATTCTTTCAAACATCGCATCATGCTTAGTGAAACGTTCGTCGATCTCCTGTCGAAACTCAGCTTGAGATTTCTTACGAGTGTCCATAGATCAAGACCGCTCTGATACCACTGTTGTGGTTCGATCGGGTAATCAATGTCGGGAAAGTAGAAAGGAATAGTTAGAATGAGAGTGAGAGTTTTGGAACAATTTTCTATATATCTTTCAACATAAAAGTCTCTCCTTTTTAAAGAGAAACATGAACAAAAAACAAGAACATGTAAACCACTACTTCCTAAACTGATGAACATGGAAACCTGGGCATCCCCACAATCTCCTGTATTTTAGCACAATCCTAACTTACTGAGAAAAAGAGAAACAAAGTAAAAACAATAAAATAAAGAAATAACTCCCACATAACTTGCAGCCTACTTCTCGTTGGTTTTCTCATGTATGGGCTGCATGGGCTTGAGTTCCTTCTCTTGCATGGGCTTGGTCACATAACACACTGTTGGGTGTGGATTTGTTGTTTGATTGTTTGTTTAATGAAGAGTAAACGATGGCATGGTTGTCTTCAAAATTTCATTAGTGTTCAAGAAGAGTAAAAAACAATGGACCTTATACTAATTTTTTTTTGGGTTCAGTTACACTTACTACGGGCCATTTTTACAGTTCTTTTTTGTCCAATTAAACATAAATGGACTGAACTAGGACGTTTACTTAAGTTATTTTGGTCTAATTTGAATTGTTACTAGGCCTTTTTTTCATTTGTTTTCTTGCGCAGTTAAAAACTATGTTTTGAAACCCTGAGGTCCGACCGGGAACCGTTAGGCATTCCGGTCCGGTTTGCATCATACAATCCGTTTTCTAATAACCCGACCGGGTTGACGGTTTGCGTAACAACCGAAGCCGGTGAACCGCCTGTAACCGGTAAAACAGTTTTTTCCTTTAAATCAATATTGGACTGCAGGAATTGGGAATTGAATCCATGCCAAATCCGAGATGCAAGCTTTATAGAATCCTCTATGAGCTAACCAACTAAGTTCCATTCATGTCTTTACACATGAAACATAAGTCCTACATACTTAAAAATGCTTGTATAAATACAAATGGAGATGAAAGTTGGTTATTTTTAGTTTTTTATATGTATAAAATTATATATATATGTATGTATGTATGTATGTATGTATGTATGGCTAAGCGGATCCCCCCTCGTGTACTTGTTATACCTCCTCCCCTATACTTTCAATTCCTTTGACAATTTTATTTGACATACTACTACCCTATAATATTTTGAGTCATTTTAAGTCTCCCTTATCAAATCAAATACTATAAGGTTTATTTTTTCTTTTTTTCATTTTCTCTCCTTTTGTGTTTATCATTATTTATCATAAAAATAATATTTATTTTCTTTAAACAAAATGGCAAAACATGTCCTTTATGTTTTCATGGTTTTTCAATAGTCGTCATTTGGAAAACTTAATGGCTGAAATCATATTCCGTGTTTCTAAAATATTGCACGTTACGTCCTTTTCCACTAACACAGTTAGATGTTTTCGTTAACTCTGATCACATGACCTGCATGTGAGGGTAAATACGTAACTTCATTATCCAGCTCATTTCCCCCCTTTTATAACCCTCCCCCGTCGTTTCCCTCCTTCAATTAGAAATCAGGGTTACGCGCCGTTATCAAATTTGGGAAAATGGGAAGCCGTAATCGATTTGTGAATGATGGTGTTTTGTGAATGTGGTAAAGAATCCGTGATTAAAACCTCTTTGATGGATAAAAACCCAGGTCGTCGGTTCTATTCATGCCCTGTCCAGGTACAAACATCTGTTTCTTTTCTTGAATTAGAGTTCTGTGAATGTGCTTAACAAGAGTAATTATATGTTTTTGCTTGAAATTAGGATTCAAATTGCAAATTTATTGGATGGTTTGATCATAAAAAGTGTCAAAGGTGCATGGACATTATACATTGTCTGCTCAGAGCTAAGAACAGTCTTGAGGAAGCTAATAATAGTCTTGAAAAAGATAAGAACAAGCTTGAGGAAGCAAACAAGAATCTGGGATACAAAGCAAGCAAAATGAAAAAGGATGTTGATTGCTAGTTGGATATGTTTCATAGTCTATGTACTTTTGTTCTAGATGAATGTAGCTTTTCCTTAGGTTAATAAGGTGCTTATTTTCTTGTAGTGTTGAATGTTGTTTTTGTTGACTTATGACACCTTCCTAATGTTAGTTTTCAAGGTTGATGTAATATGTTTTCAAATCATGTTTCAAATCCACTATGCATGTTAGTTTGTGTATTTTGATTGCCCTTATTGGTAGTGAAAAGATGTGTATTGGTTGTTTTCAAGTTTCAATTGACTGCACTAAGGTGCATTAGACATTGCAAAGAAACCAATTGTTAACTTTGACTACACATTTGCATTTGACAATGAGTTTGTGTATGCAAAAACCAAATGTGCATTGCACTAGGCATATGTTGACTGCATTAACCAATTTTGACTGCACTAGACATATGTTAAATGCAATAACCAAGTTTGACTGCACTAGACATATGTTGAATGCAATAACCAAAATGTGACTGCAATAGACATATGTTGAATGCAATACTAAGTCAAACACATCAACCAAAGTCATTGCATCAATCAGTCAACCAAGAGATTACATAAACCATTCAAATAAAGTCATTACATCAACCATTCAACCACAGTCATCACATATTCAAATTCAAAAAACCAAATTAGCATCCTAAAGTCATTAATCCAAGTTCAAAACACCAAATTACCAACATCTAAACATACATTAACACATACATAAACTAAACACATTCCAAAAGAGTAATCATCCTTACATCCTGCCCAATCTTCCAGAAGACCAATCATCTTACCTGCTTGCATGTCCTAATGTTGTGTCCTGTGGAGCCACACTTTAAACAAGCTCCTTTGGTTTCTTTCTTTGACAACTTACCACCTTGAGTCAAGTCCTCTAACTCAAATGCTGATCTCTTCCTAGCCTTCTTTGGTCTACCAACTTGTTTGTTATGTTTGGGAGGAGTAAGAGCTGTAGGAACTTAAGACTTTGGCCATAAGGGCCTACCATTGATTGGATTGATCTTGAAAGAATAAACTTGTCTCCATGTGTCCATTCTATGCACTGGATGAACCCAACTTTCTACTGCACCAACTCTTCCACCATTAAGAGCCATGTACCAAATTGCTTCCACCACATGTTCACAAGGAATACATGGGTTGCATATATAACATAGTTCAAACAATTTTGTAATTTAAACACTATCCAACTAACTACATAATGAAATACAAAATTTATACAATAGACAATTGCATACATGCCAGTTCCCACCTTCTGCATGTACATGTCCTCTTAACTAAATCAACAACTCTTTGCTTACCTGGTCTGCCACTAACCTGATATAGATCTCCCCCATTCCATTGAACAGTAAAATGTGCTGTATTTGTCCTGATTTTTTACAACTCAATGGTGGCAGTGGGTGTAAGCAACCCTTCACTCTTGTCTATAACCTCTAAAACATTCATTATCCTTCTCATTAAGTATTCCCTTATGTATTCAAGTGTTGATATGATTGGAATGTCTCTGCCTTCCACAATCTTACTATTAAAAACCTCACACATGTTGTTAATCAACATATCAGACACTGCCCTCCCTATGAACAAATAAAAGAGGTTATTAATCACAGAGCTAAAGATGACAGTTGACACATTAAAGAGATAAGGTACATACCAGAGAAGTGTGACTTAGACTAGTGTTTAGGATGAATGTTGGACAACCACAAGTGGGCATCCTGGTTGAGTGCTTTCAACTCATCCATTGCTGTCTCAAATTCAGGAATGGTTGTTGCATAAGTACACTTATATTGCAGATCTTTGTATAACTTCCCTCTGAAACTTCCTTTAAAGTTCTTATGAATATGCCTAACACAAAATCTACGCACAACACATGGAAACAAATTTTTAATAGCAGGAAGAAGGCCCTGTTCAAGAAAGTTACAACTTAAATCCAGATCTAGTGTAGTGTACAAGAAAGTTATAACTTAAAAACAAACACAAACTAAAGAACACACCTTTTGCCTATCACTCATGAAAGTGAAACATGAGTTTGGCCCCAAATCCAGATCATCTCCTAAGTTTTCTAAGAACCAAGTCCAAGAGCTGAGATCATCTATCTCTACAACTACAAAGGAAACTAGGTAGATTCCCTTATTTGGGTCAACTCCAACTGCAAATAATATTTGACCACGGAATGGTACTTTCATGAATGCACCATCTAGACCCAGTAGATCCCTCCCTATTTCCTTAAACCCTTGCTTTAAAGCACCAAAACAAACATAGATCCTTTTGAACCTTCTAGTAGGTAGATTTGTGTCTATGTCATCCTCAACCTGAATGTTTGCAGTGGTACCTGAATTTTGTTTTTTTAATTCAAGCACAGAATCCCTAAGCATACCATACTGTGTTGTGTAATCCCCTTGCACCATTTTCTTGGCTTTAGCCCTAGCCCTGTATGCTTTTAATCTGGAAATTCCTAGTTCATATTTTCTTTGAAACTGCTCTTGAACAGACTTGATAGGTATTTCATGGTTTGAATGAACTTGATCTAGCAGTTGATATGATAAAAAGGTGGATGTGCAAGCACTAAATTT
This sequence comes from Bidens hawaiensis, assembly GCF_021521415.1. Lineage (NCBI taxonomy): Eukaryota > Viridiplantae > Streptophyta > Magnoliopsida > Asterales > Asteraceae > Bidens > Bidens hawaiensis. The sequence continues at coordinate 85,296 of NW_027497029.1, read as the reverse complement.
CCTTGTTTGAAGGCATTTAAGCTCACTATTCAATCTGCTCAACACCCAAGATTCAACACCTTCTGGTTTTGAAACTAACATTGACCAGGGACATTGAAATTTGTCTGGGTCTGTCTTTTTTCCCCTACCACCAACATTAATAGGGCCCTTACTCTTACCTACCCCAACCTTTTGTTTCCATTTTTCTAAATAAGCCCCTTCACTTCTCTTTCTTTTCCCAACATGTCCTTTGGCTTTTGGTTGACTGTCAATATGTACTCCATGATCATCAATATCAAAATCTGGTAAAGAACCATCACATTATACCCTTAATCTAACTTTATAATCCTTTGCAAAAAGCAGCTTCCTCCTACTTTCAACTGAATGTCTTTTAACCAACAACTTCACCTCTTGCTTGGTCCTAAACTCATGCCCTATAAAAAAGTTGACTCTAGATTCCTTATCCTTATTTTCATTTGCCCTTCTAATAGTATGCAAGTGGTGTTTTCTAATACTAGTCTCATTCTCATCAGATTCTGAACCACTAGGTATTTTGTCATTGTCTAAAATTTCATCATCTTTAGGGTCAGGGTTATTATCTTTCACTTTTAAATCAATATTATTAGTGTACTCCCTCATATCAACTTCAAGATCATCAGTAAGTTTGCACTCATCACCTCTAAAATCAATATCACTATCATTCTCACCCTTATGCCCAACCTTTGTTTTCACATTGAAGTCACAGTCACTATCACTATCATCCTCACACAAATTACCTTTCAAGTCACTATCATCCTCACCCTCACTATCATTCGCAACCCCACTATCAACCTCACTCTGTAGCACAACATCCTCATCCTCACCCTCTGGGCCAAATATCACCATCTAGCTCACCATCACCCTCTGGCCCAACAACCTGTGGCTTAACGTCTGCATCAACATCTAGCCCACCATTATCCACTAGCCCAATATCACCATCTAGCCCACCATCACCCTTTGGCCCAACAAGCTGTGCCCCAACATCTACATCAACATCTAGCCCACAATCACCCTCTGGCCCAATATCACCATCTATCCCATCATCACCCTCTAGCCCAACAACCTGTTGCCAAACATCTACATCAACATCTAGTCCACTATCACCTTCTACCCTACAATCAACATCTAGCCTATCATCACCCTTTAACCCAACATCCACCTCTAGTCCAACACCACTTGACTGCCCAAAATCAATTGACCTCCCATCACCACTTGAATTCCTATCAGGGACAATAGCATAAGTTCCAGGCTCATTAATTTCTTCAATAGACAATGATTCGCCTATTTTTGGCTTAGGTGAAGACCAAAACTCTTTAATATCTTTAACCACATGTTGAGTATAGAAATTAATGAGCTTATGCACTTCCACATGTGTAGCTAACCTCAGCACATCTTGGTCGCTAAACAGGTCTCCAAGACCATCATCTAATCCTTTTCCAGGGTGTAAAAACTGATATAAGATTACATCAACAGTGGAATACCCTAACTCACTCATCATTTAACTAACTTCGTGAACTGAGAACATGTCAATGTCAATCACGTCCATGAAATGGAAAGTACCTCCTACATATGTGTGATTCGGAGGACTAGTCAATCGACCAACGTGATGAATCTTGAAGCTAAAAATATTTGGATAACCAGCTGCAAAATACCATAATTTTATAAGTAAAATGACCAAAGTAAAAAACCTAATTATCAAAGAAAAAATCGAAATTTCAGTATGCCATTACCATATATTAGGTCGACATCCTCATCTTCCTGACTTTCCCGTATTTGCTAGGTCATTTTTACATATAATCAAAGATCGTGGAAGAGGATCGTGGGAGAAGACGATGAACCGGAATAGACGATGAAGTGAAGAAGATGAAGGTTTGGAACTGAGAATGAAACGACGGGGGAGGGTTATAAAAGGGGGGAAATGAGCTGGATAATGAAAGTACATATTTACCCTCACGTGCAGGTCATGTGATCAGAGTTAGCGAAAAAATCTAACTGGGGTAGTGGAAAAAGACGTAATGTGCAACATTTTGAAAACACAGAATATGATTTCAGGCATTAAGTTTTTCAAAAGACGACTATTGAAAAACCATGAAAACATAAAGGACATGTTTTGCCATTTTGTCTTTTCATTTAAAACGTATTTACTATATAATGATATAACGCCTTTATAAAACCTTTTGTATATATTTATTTATCTGCCTCTCGCCCGACAAAAAGAAAATTATTTAAATATTTTTGATATGTTCGAACGCTTGAGATTAATGTCACATGAGAATAAAACTAACTTTTTGATCAAATTGTAGGTTATTTAATCACTTTTATTGATGAAAAACATATGTTTCTTTTTTAAATTAATCCATCTTTAAAATTATATAAAAAGAATGAAAACACCCTAAACATATTAAAACACTTACAGAAAAAAATGTGTACTCTCTTTGTAATTAAAAAAAACATTTTGTACGTAAACATCTTTTTGTTGTTATTAAAATTAATGTTTTATAGTATGAAAAAAAGGAAAAGAAAAATACTTTAAATAAAAATAACTTTTTATAAATAATAATGATAATAAAAGATGATAAAATGACAAAGAAAAAACAGAAAGGTTTAAATCATATTAACGTAAAACTTGAGGGAGGGGGTACGTTTAGTAAAAATGAAGGGGAGAGGGGTACGTTTAGCAAAACCCATATATATAGGTTAAGGTACATTTCAGAAGTATTTTTAGTGCGAGAAGTGCGAGAAATAATTACAACAAATAAGATCTTTTCTTTTTATTTTTGCTTTAAATCTAATAGAGTTAAGTGTCATTTTAGTACCTGTGGTTTGTCCAATTACGCAACTTCTGTACTATTTTTGAATTCATTGCAAATGGCTACTTCAGTTTTCTAAAACTTGCAATTTTAGTATTTTTTTTCTAACTCCGTCAATTTTTATTCGTTAACTCAAGGGCACTTTGGTAATTTAGTTATTTTCTTTATTATTTTTCTTTTATTTTAACACCCTTTCTTATATTTTTAGAAACCTAAATTAATCCACACATCAAGCCTTTTCTTCTCCATCTATCTTCGCTGGAAAAACACACCCAATCACTGTGGCACCTACCTTCCACACCCACCTTCTGCTTTCCTTAAAAACACAGCTCAACCACTGTTGCTCCCATCTTCTGCTCGCCGGAAAAACATACATCTTGTTCGCCGGAAAACCGCACCAACTTCTTGCCGGAAAAACAAACCCAACCATTGTTGCTCCCATCTTCCGCTCGCCGGAAAAACAAACCCAACCACTGTTGCTCCCATCTTCCGCTCATGCCCAACCACATTGAGATTAGACATCACTTTATTAGGGATTGTCATGAAAAAGGCTTAATATAAATGAAAAAGGGTAGATATATCTGATAATCTGGCTGATTTATTCACCAAACCTTTAGATAAAACTAGGTTTCACTTTCTGTTAAAATGCCTAGGTATGATAAATGCTGATGAAATCTGATTGATGATGTGTGCTTATGTGAGGTGCTTACTGATTATCTATGTTTCTCACTTTGAATGTTTGCATGATTTATTGCTATGCTTGACTGATTATTCTGATTGCATGAATTATGATTTGTGACTGTTATATGTGAAAGATATCATATTATTGTTGAATATTGTTATTATTGTGAAAGATATAAGCGAATATTCAACAATAATATGATATCTTTCACATATAACAGTCACAAATCATAATTCATGCAATCAGAATAATCAGTCAAGCATAGCAATAAATCATGCAAACATTCAAAGTGAGAAACATAGATAATCGAATATTCAAAGTAGCTCTAATCTTATGATTTGTGACTGTTATTATTGTGAAAGTTATAAGCGAATATTCAACAATAATATGATATCTTTCACATATAACAGTCACAAATCATAATTCATGCAATCAGAATAATCAGTCAAGCATAGCAATAAATCATGCAAACATTCAAAGTGAGAAACATAGATAATCAGTAAGCACCTCACATAAGCACACATCATCAATCAGATTTCATTGTGCCCATTGCTTCATGGAACTTCTTCCAAAACCTCGAAGTAAAACGAGTATCTCTATCAGACACGATTGATAACGGCACTCCATGCTTAGATACAACCTCTTTAATGAACAAGCTTGCTAACGTCTCTGACGAGATAGTCTCTCGTATAGGCAGAAAGTGAGCACTCTTGGTCAAACGTTCCATAACCACCCAGATGGTATCATGATGCTTAGCTGTACGAGGTAGCTTAGTTATGAAATCCATGGTGATGTGTTCCCATTTCCATTCTGGTATCTCTAAAGGTTGCATCTTCCCATAAGGCTTATGATGCTCTTCCTTGACTTGTAAACAAGTTAAGCACCTACTAACATAATCTACCACATCATTCTTCATTCCTGGCCACCAATAGTCTCTTTTCAAATCTTGGTACATCTTCGTAGCTCCTGGATGAATCGAATATCTTGACTTATGAGCTTCATCTAAGATTCAACCTCTGAGATCTCCATGGCGTGGAATCCACATGCGGTCAAACCTAGTCTTAACACCATGCGTGTTTTCCACCAACTCGTCTTGCTGACAAAAAATCCTTTCTTTCTTTACTAGCCCTTCATCTACCAGCACTTCAGACTGCACCTTGATGATTTCTTCAAATAAGCTTGAGTTCATAATTAGCTGATATGACGTTACTGTTGCAATGACTTCCTCATTCTTACGGCTTAGCGTATCCGCGACCACGTTAGCTTTACCAGGGTAGTACTTAATATCGCAGTCGTTGTCCTTTATCAATTCTAACCATCTTCTCTGCCTCATGTTCAATTCCTTCTGCTCGAAGAAGTACTTTAAACTCTTATGATATGTGTAAATGGTACACTTAGTACCATACAGATAGTGTCTCCATATCTTGAGAGCATGCACTACTGCTGCTAGCTCCAAATCATGCGTCGGATAAGTACTCTCATGGACTTTCAACTGTCTAGACGCGTAAGCTATCACATTTCCTCGTTGCATCAACACGCAACCTAACCCACAATGCGAAGCATCGGTACAAACAGCCAAATCCTCGTTACCATTGGGTAAAGCAAGGATTGGAGCTTGCGTGAGTCTCTTCTTTAACTCCTGGAAAGCCTCTTCCTGAAACTTACCCCAACTGAATACTATCGACTTTCAGGTCATACCGGTCGAAGGTGCGGCTATCTTGGAGAAACCTTCGATGAATCTCCTATAGTAGCCAGCTAACCCTAAGAAGCTTCATATATCAGTCGGGTTCTGCGGAGTCTTCCAATTGGTTTTCGCCTCAATCTTAGCTGGGTCCACGGTAATCCCTTCAGGATTGATCACGTGACCTAGAAGTTGCACTTCTCACAACCAGAACGCACATTTCGAAAACTTAGCATACAACTTCTCTTTCTTCAGAGTCTCCAATACTTCTCGCAGATGCTCAGCATGATCAGACTCGCTTTTGGAATAAATCAATATATCGTCGATGAAGACAATAACCGACTTATCCAACATTGGCCGACACACCCTATTCATCATATCCATAAATGCTGCGGGATCATTCGTTAGACCGAATGACATTACGAGGAACTCGTAGTGTCCATACCGCGTCCGAAACGCTGTTTTAGGGATGTCTGCCTCTTTCACTTTCAACTGATGATAGCCTGATCTGAGATCTATTCGTGAGAACCAACTTGACCCTTGCAGTTGGTCAAACAGATCGTCAATCCTTTGCAAAGGATTTCTATTCTTTACCGTAAGCTTGTTCAACTCGCGATAGTCTATGCACATCTCATACTTCCATTTTTCTTCTTCATGAACAAAACTTGCGTGCCCCAAGGGGAAACACTTGGTCTTATGAAACCTTGGTCGAGGAGTTCTTGCAGTTGGGACATCAATTCTTTCATCTCAGACGGCGCTAGACGGTAAGGCGCTTTCGCGACGGGCTGGGCTCCTGGAACTAAGTCTATCTGGAATTATATCTCTCGCTCCGGTGGCAATCCCGGAAGATCCTCAGGAAATACTTCTGGGTAATCGCGCACTATAGGAACATCTTTCATTTCATTTGTCTCGGCCGTAGCGTTGACAACATACGCTAGGTAGGCACCACACCCTCGTCTTAATAACCCTTAAGCTTTTATCATCGAAATGACGTTAAGCCCTGAACTTTCCTTATCACCATAAACCGTCACCGCACTGCCATCCAAGGACTTTAGCTTTATTATCCTACTCTTACATACTATCTGAGCTTCATACTCGGACAACCAATCCATTCCCAAAACTACATCGAACCCTCCTAAGGTCATGACATACAAGGTAACAGGGAACTCATGTCCTTCTAATTGTATCTTACAGTCCTTAACCATTTTCGTTACTTTCACCGAGGTCTCACTAGCGGTTTCTACTACGAAGGTTTCAGACACTCGGCAACGTTTCATTTTAGCTAGTTTACTAAATGTCGTAGCTACAAAACTTCTATTCGCACCCGAATCAAATAATACTGAAGCAGAAATACCGTTTACTAGGAACGTACCGGTCACAACATCAGGAACCTGTCTAGCTTGTTCCAGGGTTAGCATGTAGGCTCTTGTTCTCGGCCTCGCTTGATCAGCATCTTTCTTCTCACTCCCTCCTGCTTCACCACTCGTACAAGTCCTCGCCAAGTGACCTGTCTGTCCGCACTTATAACACGCGGGCTTAGCATAGCAATTTTGGGCAAAGTGCCGCATCTTACCACGTTTGTAGCATGAATTTGACCCTGATCTACACTCCCCACCATGGGACTTCCCACACTTGCGGCACACCTCAGACCCAGTGCCCCACTTGCACTCTCCAGCGTGCATCTTTCCGCAGTCCTACATGACCTTTTCTCCTACACTCTCGGTTGCTTGTTCTTGGGATTCCACAACTGCGTACCAGGTCGTTTGGCAGGCGCGACCCACTTCTTCTCCTTCTTCTCATCCATAGCCACCTCATCTGTCAAGTCCTCATAAACCGTTTCCACAAACCCCACAGTAGAATCAAAAGTACCTGGTCTACCAGCCTTGACCAAAACACGAACATTCTGTGGCAGTCCCCTGAGGTAACATTTGATCCGCTTGGCCTCGGTGTTCACCATGTCTGGCACCAACCTTGACAGACGGTTGAATTCAGTGAGGTATTCTCGGTGCGTCATCTTACCCACCTTCAGACTCAAGAACTTCATCTCAACCTTCTCTATCTCTACATCAGCACATAATCGTTTCGTCACTAACTCCTTTAGATCGTCCAATCTTAAGGCCTTGATCTCTTCTCGACTCTTCCTTTGCTCAACTGTCTCCCACCAGTACATCGCCTCCTCACCAAATGATTGGGTAGCATACCCCACAGCTTGGTCGGGACGGCATTCGCTAATTCAGATAATTTTGTCCATCACAGTTATCCATTGGAGAGTAGCGATTGCGTCTTCCAAGCCAGTTAGCTTTGGTGGATCACAGCCTTTGAAAGACTTATAGTTGCACCCACCTCGGCCCCTTTTCTTGTCATCAACCTTCACTGACTTAACCACGCTTGATTCTTCCCCCTCCCCTTCATCATTTTTCTTACCATCTCCTTCCGCCCTTTTAGCGGTTCTTTCACGGCCTCCAGCAGACCCTTCAGCATTCCAGTTCTTCGCAACAGCTGCTACTGCTTGAGCAATGGCAGCTTGAACAACAGGGTCAAGTTGATACCCTTCGTTGTTACTCGGATTTCCAGTGGCTGCACTTCCTTCGCCTTCATCGTTAGTAGCGGCCTCTACTGACGGCTCTCGGGCAACACGTGGTCTACCACGACGTCCTGTACGCCCTCTTTTTCCAGCAGCTTTCTTAGCTCCAGCCATTCGTATTCTATAAGGAAACACAAACGTCATCACTTAAGGAACCATTTAGTACAAGGATAGTAATGCTAACAGGTAATAACAGTGGCCAGCTGTGATTAGCTGATCACGTTACTTTCCGTGTCCTATACACTTCCTCTTATGAGTCTATTTGTGCTAGTTCTATTTCTAACAGTTAGACAATCAAACAGTTCATATCATCACACGCCTTATCCCTAGTAATTAAGCAAGCATTTATACACTCTTTAGTTAGCTACTACGCAAACATTTATTCATTAATCTACTTTACATGTGAATTTAATCACATACTTTACCTTTACTTAGCTTGCTTGAGTGACACATGTCATTCTCGTACTGACATCTTCTTTCTTTCCTTACTTTAATCCCATTCTCTGTTCGAGTCTAAGCATCTAGGATGCTTAAATCTCTCGAACTTTGCTCTGATACCAACTTGTAAGGCCCCGTTACCGGTAGCCCTACTTTAGTGTTGGATTTACTCATAAACGCGATTCTAAATATCAGAGTTAATAAAAACTTTCGCGGAATAATATAAAAGTCAACCATTCATTACAAAATCCATAACGTGTCTTTCAAAAACATAACATAAAACATAGAATTTCAAACATCACGACAATCTCCAAATGCCAGCTTCTTCGGATCCTGCCATGTGTCTTCCTCAAGCCAACTGCCTCAGTCGATTAGCCTGCGTGCATACAAAAAGTCAGCTACGCTGAGTGAGTTCTAGTTAATCATACAACATACAATACATTCACATACTAGCATATGCACTCGGAGGTACATACCTTCATATCTTCTTACACACTTACTTGCATACGCACTTTCATTCTTTCTTTCGTACTTACATACTTTCATTCATACATATATGTTTTAAAGAGCATTCCGCCCTATAAACTTCGCCGATATTATTAGGGTCGGTTCCCTACGTTCGCCGATATTATTAGGGTTGGCTCCCTACATTCGTCGATACTATTAGGGTTGTGTCGAAATGATGCCGTTGTAGGACTGATGTATGAAAACTTAATCTATGGGCTGACGTTAATGTAATGTGTACTGATGATTATGTAAAATGTACTAATGTTTATTAATGAATGGAATATGTGTTGTGTATCGAGATTGGAATTTGTATTAATTATATGTATTTTTCTTAATGTTGTGTAGAATGGCACCTAAACGGTCAGCTCAAATGTCAGAAGTGGATGTGAGTCGTCTGATTGCTCGACAGTTAGAGGCGGCGATACCGGATATAGTATCGCGCATCGCCGCCAGTATTAACAATACGACCAATCCAGACCCTGCGAGCAATCAAACGACCACCAATAATGCTGGGGAACAAAATGTTAATCCTCCACCGAAAGGTAACCCGATTCCGAGAAATGACGCGCCGCCTAGGGTGGTCGTTACAGACAGTAATGGCCCTATACCCAGTGTAGAAACGAACCGCACTGAACCGACTCCTGCAACAAGGGGATGTTCAATTAAAGATTTTATGTTGTGCAAGCCCCTAGAATTTAGCGGGTCTGAGGGACCCAATGGGTTGGTTAAGTGGATTGAGAAAATAGAGTCGGTTGTGAACATCAGTAACTGCCCTGAGGAGTACATTGTTAAGTATGCTACCTGCACGTTCACGGACCATGCCTTGACATGGTGGAACACAATAGTGCAAACTCGCGGTCAGGCAGCGACAAACCGCATGACTTGGGTAGAACTCAAAGCCCTTGTACTGGAACATTTCTGCCCGAAAAACGAACTGCAGAAGTTAGAAAACGAGTTGTGGAACTTGGTGATGCAGGGGGCAGACCACTTGGGTTATACGAACCGATTTAATGAATTGTCGCGATTGGTGCCGTGGTTGGTCACCCCTGAGTCAAAGAGGGTGGAGCGTTATATATGGAGACTAACTCCAGTAGTAAGGAGTATAGTCAACGCTGGGGGACACCAGACGTTTGAGGGTGCGGTGACGCAAGCTGGTATTGTCACATACGATTTCGTGAGGAGTGGGTCACTGAAGGTGGCAGGAGAGTCTGCCGGAGGAAAGCGAGGTACGTATGATAATAGGACCCCGGGGAAGCAGCAAGACAAACGTGCTAGGCCCGCTACCCAGAACTACGCCATGACTAGTTCAGGCGGAAGGCAAGAACCGCAGAAGGGAACGTTTCCTAAGTGTGGGAAATGCGGTTACCACTGTGGTGGCGTGTGCAAAGAGGTGGTGTGCCACCGGTGTGGCAGGGAGGGACACTACGCACCGAGATGTAGGGAAAACCTGAACAACCTAAACCGACAACCGCAACCTATCCGTGCGCAGCCATATAGGACCCAACCAGCCCGACAACAAAACCCACAAGGAAACCAAATGATGACCACTAGCCGTGCTTGCTTTGAATGCGGCAGCACAGATCACTTCAAGAGATACTGTCCGAGACTGAATCAGGGAGGAATTGGGAGGCAAACCATGGGTCAGGCATCGTCGTCCAATTCGGCGAGAGGCTGAGCATTCGTGATGGGGGCGAACGAAGCACGCCAGGACCCCAGCGTAGTGACAGGTACATTCCTCGTCTCTGATCATTACGCTTATGTATTATTTGATACAGGCGCTGATAGAAGTTTTGTCTCTGTTAATTTCCTATCGATAGCAAACCTTCCGATTTGTGAAACCATAGAACCTTACACCGTAGAAGTCGCTAATGGTAAATCCATGATAGTTAATCAGATTGTTCGGAATTGCCCTTTTATTCTGAACGATCAATCCTTCCTGATTGACTTATTACCGGTAGAATTAGGTAGTTTTGACGTGATAGTGGGAATGGATTGGTTAGCACGTAACAAAGTGGAAATAAACTGTGAAAAGAAAATCGTCATGATCCGGGTGTCGGATGACGAAGAGGTGTTAGTGCAAGGAGAGAAGTCAGGCACAATGATACCATTTATATCCCACCTTAAGGTGTTAAAATATATACGACAGGGATGCGTGGCGTATCTAGCGAGTTTGATGGCCACAGATTCTGAGGAGAAACGGGTGGATGATATCCCGGTGGTACGCGAATTTCCACAAGTTTTCCCAGAAGAACTTCCTGGATTACCGCCAACCCGACAGGTCGAATTCAGAATCGATTTATTACCTCAAGCTGGCCCTGTTGCTAAAGCACCCTACCGACTTGCACCGTCCGAGATGCAAGAATTATCCAATCAGTTGCAAGAATTGTTGGATAAAGGATTTATACGTCCTATAAGCTGTAATATGATGTAAATTAATGTAGTGGTGTTTTCTTTATAAGCAATGCTGTTGATATCAGATGTGTCTGTTGCATCCCGTTTACGTTTCCGCTGCGGTTACGGGGTGTTACAGTTAGGTCAGAGAATGTCAGAACATTCCCTGACAACCTCGTACATGTTTTTTCGGCGCCACCTTTCCGGCACCGCCATTGCCGGAATACCGTAAAACTCTCCGGAAAAACGTATTTTCACCGTTTTACACCGTTTTTCATCGTTTTTCGTCCCGTCTGACCCAGATCTGAGCTAGGGTGACCCCTAAGCTCATCTTCGGTTTATACCCGATTCCATCCGATTCTTGTGACTTTAACGATGTAACATTGTCGGCTCGTCGTGTTGTGATTATATACAACGGGTTTAAGCTCATACAATATCATACTATCATACCTTGGATCGGGATCGGTCTTCTATGTTTCGGCTAGAGAGAGAGACTAAAGAGAGAGCTTAAGTGTGTGTTTTGGTGGTGTATGGAATATGTGTAAAATGAGGGAATTAATGGTGATTATGGTATATATTTAGGGATCATGGGCTTAAGCCCATGGTCTTTCCTTCTTTCTTTCATACCCAAGTCCATAACCCATATCCATTCACTCAACACTAGACTAACTCATATTCTATTCATCTAAGCCTATAACGACCAACTATGAAATAAACAAAATTTATTTTATTATTATAACCAAAAGTAGGATGTTACAAGTCTTCCCCCCTTAAAGAGGTTTCGTCCCCGAAACCTAACTATTACATAAACAAGTTTGGGTAAAACTTGGGCATCTCATCCTCAGCTTCCCAAGTAGCATCTGATCCCTTGCGATGTTTCCATATCACTTTCACCAAGGGTATGACCTTGTGACTAAGTTTCTTCTCTTTGCGATCAACAATCCCTATCGGTTGCTCAATGTAGTTCTGCTGTTCATCAACCTCAATGTCCATCAATGGCACGTGAGACGTACCATAAGCTAGACACTTCCTTAGATGAGAAACATGGAAGGTTGAATGAATTCCTTCTAACTCACCGGGTAAATCCAGCTTATAAGCTACTTCCCCCACACGATCTAAAATCTTAAACGGTCCAATGTACCTCGGAGTCAACTTTCCTCTCTTCCTAAAACGAATAATTCCTTTCCAAGGCGAGACCTTGAGCATCACATTGTCACCAACTTTAAACTCAACCGGTCGTCGCCGCTTATCGGCTTACGACTTCTGTCTGTCTTGAGCAACTTTCATTCTTGCTTTGATCTGGTCGAACCTTGAGGAGGTTTCTTGCACAACTTCTAGGCTTCCCATCTCCTTCTGACCAATCTCTCCCCAACATACTGGAGTTCTACAGCGTCTTTCATACAACATCTCAAACGGTGGCATCCCAATACTTGAATGGTAGCTGTTGTTGTAAGAGAACTTTGCCAGATACAGATGATCGTCCCAACTCCCTCCAAAGTCCAAAACACAAGCACGTAGCATATCCTCAAGGGTTTGGATCGTCCTTTCAGACTGTCCATCTGTTTGAGGATGATATGCGGTAATGATGTTCAATCTTGTGCCCATTGCTTCATGGAACTTCTTCCAAAACCTCGAAGTAAAACGAGTATCTCTATCAGACACGATTGATAACGGCACTCCATGCTTAGATACAACCTCTTTAATGAACAAGCTTTCTAACGTCTCTGACGAGATAGTCTCTCGTATAGGCAGAAAGTGAGCACTCTTGGTCAAACGTTCCATAACCACCCAGATGGTATCATGATGCTTAGCTGTACGAGGTAGCTTAGTTATGAAATCCATGGTGATGTGTTCCCATTTCCATTCTGGTATCTCTAAAGGTTGCATCTTCCCATAAGGCTTATGATGCTCTTCCTTGACTTGTAAACAAGTTAAGCACCTACTAACATAATCTACCACATCATTCTTCATTCCTGGCCACCAATAGTCTCTTTTCAAATCTTGGTACATCTTCGTAGCTCCTGGATGAATCGACTATCTTGACTTATGAGCTTCATCTAAGATTCAACCTCTGAGATCTCCATGGCGTGGAATCCACATGCGATCAAACCTAGTCTTAACACCATGCGTGTTTTCCATCAACTCGTCTTGCTGACCAAAAATCCGTTCTTTCTTTACTAGCCCTTTATCTACCAGCACTTCAGACTGCACCTTGATGATTTCTTCAAATAAGCTTGAGTTCATAATTAGCTGATATGACATTACTGTTGCAATGACTTCCTCATTCTTACGGCTTAGCGTATCAGCGACCACGTTAGCTTTACCAGGGTAGTACTTAATATCGCAGTCGTTGTCCTTTATCAATTCTAACCATCTTCTCTGCCTCATGTTCAATTCCTTTTGCTCGAAGAAGTACTTTAACCTCTTATGATCTGTGTAAATGGTACACTTAGTACCATACAGATAGTGTCTCCATATCTTGAGAGCATGCACTACTGCTGCTAGCTCCAAATCATGCGTCAGATAAGTACTCTCATGGACTTTCAACTGTCTAGACGCGTAAGCTATCACATTTCCTCGTTGCATCAACACGCAACCTAACCCACAATGCGAAGCAACAGTACAAACAACCAAATCCTCGTTACCATTGGGTAAAGCAAGGATTGGAGCTTGCGTGAGTCTCTTCTTTAACTCCTGGAAAGCCTCTTCCTGAAACTTACCCCAACTGAATACTATCGACTTTCAGGTCATACCGGTCAAAGGTGCGGCTATCTTGGAGAAACCTTCGATGAATCTCCTATAGTAGCCAGCTAACCCTAAGAAGCTTCATATATCAGTCGGGTTCTGCGGAGTCTTCCAATTGGTTATCGCCTCAATCTTAGCTGGGTCCACGGTAATCCCTTCAGGATTGATCACGTGACCAAGAAATTGCACTTCTCACAACCAGAACGCACATTTCGAAAACTTAGCATACAACTTCTCTTTCTTCAGAGTCTCCAATACTTCTCGCAGATGCTCAGCATGATCAGACTCGCTTTTGGAATAAATCAATATATCGTCGATGAAGACAATAACGACTTATCCAACATTGGCCGACACACCCTATTCATCATATCCATAAATGCTGCGGGATCATTCGTTAGACCGAATGACATTACGAGGAACTCGTAGTGTCCATACCGCGTCCGAAACGCTGTTTTAGGGATGTCTGCCTCTTTCACTTTCAACTGATGATAGCCTGATCTGAGATCTATTCGTGAGAACCAACTTGACCCTTGCAGTTGGTCAAACAGATCGTCAATCCTTTGCAAAGGATTTCTATTCTTTACCGTAAGCTTGTTCAACTCGCGATAGTCTATGCACATTCTCATACTTCCATCTTTCTTCTTCACGAACAAAACTTGCGTGCCCCAAGGGGAAACACTTGGTCTTATTAAACCTTGGTCGAGGAGTTCTTGCAGTTGGGACATCAATTCTTTCATCTCAGACGGCGCTAGACGGTAAGGCGCTTTCGCGACGGGCTGGGCTCCTGGTACTAAGTCTATCTGGAATTATATCTCTCGCTCCGGTGGCAATCCCGGAAGATCCTCAGGAAATACTTCTGGGTAATCGCGCACTATAGTAACATCTTTCATTTCATTTCTCTCGGCCGTAGCGTTGACAACATACGCCAGGTAGGCACCACACCCTCGTCTTAATAACCCTTAAGCTTTTATCATCGAAATGACGTTAAGCCCTGAACTTTCCTTATCACCATAAACCGTCACCGCACTGCCATCCAAGGACTTTAGCTTTATTATCCTACTCTTACATACTATCTGAGCTTTATACTCGGACAACCAATCCATTCCCAAAACTACATCGAACCCTCCTAAGGTCATGACATACAAGGTAACAGGGAACTCATGTCCTTCTAATTGTATCTTACAGTCCTTAACTATTTTCGTTACTTTCACCGAGGTCTCACTAGCGGTTTCTACTACCAAGGTTTCAGACTCTCGGCAACGTTTCATTTTAGCTAGTTTACTAAATGTCGTAGCTACAAAACTTCTATTCGCACCCGAATCAAATAATACTGAAGCAGAAATACCGTTTACTAGGAACGTACCGGTCACAACATCAGGAACCTGTCTAGCTTGTTCCTGGGTTAGCATGTAGGCTCTTGTTCTCGGCCTCGCTTGATCAGCATCTTTCTTCTCACTCCCTCCTGCTTCACCACTCGTACAAGTCCTCGCCAAGTGACCTGTCTGTCCGCACTTATAACACGCGGGCTTCGCATAGCAATCTTGGGCAAAGTGCCGCATCTTACCACGTTTGTAGCAGGAATTTGACCCTGATCTACACTCCCCACCATGGGACTTCCCACACTTGCGGCACACCTCAGACCCAGTGCCCCACTTGCACTCTCCAGCGTGCATCTTTCCGCAAGTCCTACATGACCTTTTCTCCCACACTCTCGGTTGCTTGTTCTTGGGATTCCACAACTGCGTACCAGGTCGTTTGGCAGGCGCGACCCACTTCTTTTCCTTCTTCTCATCCATAGCCACCTCATCTGTCAAGTCCTCATAAACCGTTTTCGCAAACTCCACAGCAGAATCAAAAGTACCTACCAGCCTTGACCAAGACACGAACATTCTGTGGCAGTCCCCTGAGGTAGCATTTGATCCGCTTGGCCTCGGTGTTCACCATGTCTGGCACCAACCTTGACAGACGGTTGAATTCAGTGAGGTATTCTCGGTGCGTCATCTTACCCACTTTCAGACTCAAGAACTTCATCTCAACCTTCTCTATCTCTACATCAGCACATAATCGTTTCATCACTAACTCCTTCAGATCGTCCCATCTTAAGGCCTTGATCTCTTCTCGACTCTTCCTTTGCTCAACTGTCTCCCACCAGTACATCGCCTCCTCACCAAATGATTGGGTAGCATACCCCACAGCTTGGTCGGGACGGCATTCGCTAATTCAGATAATTTTGTCCATCACAGTTATCCATTGGAGAGTAGCGATTGCGTCTTCCAAGCCAGTTAGCTTTGGTGGATCACAGCCTTTGAAAGACTTATAGTTGCACCCACCTCGGCCCCTTTTCTTGTCATCAACCTTCACTGACTTAACCACGCTTGATTCTTCCCCCTCCCCTTCATCATTTTTCTTACCATCTCCTTCCGCCCTTTTAGCGGTTCTTTCACGGCCTCCAGCAGACCCTTCAGCATTCCAGTTCTTCGCAACAGCTGCTACTGCTTGAGCAATGGCAGCTTGAACAACAGGGTCAAGTTGATACCCTTCGTTGTTACTCGGATTTCCACCGACTGCACTTCCTTCGCCTTCATCTTTAGTAGCGGCCTCTACTGACGGCTCTCGGGCAACACGTGGTCTACCACGACGTCCTGTACGCCCTCCTTTTCCAGCAGCTTTCTTAGCTCCAGCCATTCGTATTCTATAAGGAAACACACACGTCATCACTTAAGGAACCATTTAGTACAAGGATAGTAATGCTAACAGGTAATAACAGTGGCCAGCTGTGATTAGCTGATCACGTTACTTTCCGTGTCCTATACACTTCCTCTTATGAGTCTATTTGTGCTAGTTCTATTTCTAACAGTTAGACAATCAAACAGTTCATACATCACACACCTTATCCCTAGCAATTAAGCAAGCATTCATACACTCTTTAGTTAGCTACTACGCAAACATTTATTCATTATTCTACTTTACATGTGAATTTAATCACATACTTTACCTTTACTTAGCTTGCTTGAGTGACACATGGCATTCTCGTACTGGCATCTTCTTTCTTTCCTTACTTTAATCCCATTCTCTGTTCGAGTCTAAGCATCTAGGATGCTTAAATCTCTCGAACTTTGCTCTGATACCAACTTGTAAGGCCCCATTACCGGTAGCCCTACTTTAGTGTTGGATTTACTCATAAACGCGGTTCTAAATATCAGAGTTAATAAAAACTTTCGCGGAATAATATAAAAGTCAACCATTCATTACAAAATCCATAACGTGTCTTTCAAAAACATAACATAAAACATAGCATTTCAAACATCACGACAATCTCCAAATGCCAGCCTCTTCGGATCCTGCCATGTGTCTTCCTCAAGCCAACTGCCTCAGTTGATTAGCCTGCGTGCATACTAAAAGTTAGCAACACTGAGTGAGTTCTAGTTAATCATACAACATACAATACATTCACATACTAGCATATGCACTCGGAGGTACATACCTTCATATCTTCTTACACACTTACTTGCATGCGCACTTTCATTCTTTCTTTCGTACTTACTTACATACTTTCATTCATACATATACGTTTTAAAGAGCATTCCGCCCTATAACCTTCGCCGATATTATTAGGGTCGGTTCCCTACGTTCGCCGATATTATTAGGGTTGGTTCCCTACATTCGTCAATACTATTAGGGTTGGTTCCCTTCATTCGCCGACATTATTAGGGTCGGTTCCCTACATTCGCGCTACTATAACATACCTGTCATTTACATACTTTCCTTGACGATATGTGCAATCTTCGAAGAGCGTTCACGTACCATCAACATTTCATACATATATTGTTCATACATCATACATATTCATACATACGTCATCCATACATCATACATATCAATCATACCTTTAACTAACACTTGACGGCACATGCAATATCCGAAGATCGTTCACGCACCGTCAAGCAATCGTCATACATAAATCATACAAGGCATACACTTACCACCTAAGGTAAGTGTATTGACTATCACAACGAGTATGAACACAGCCCCGAAAACATAAAAAGGAAGTGGGGCTAGAAACTCACCTCAATGCGGTTGCATTCACCGTTTACGGTTATTCCCTTCTTGAGTTGTGCACGACTAACTGTATAATAATTATACGTATCAATAAACTATCACTAGACATATCGTCTTTCTAGTTTATTTATTACCCTCAACGATCAGGGGTCCGGGGGCAGCGCCCCTGGCAGCGGGGTTCTAGGGGCGGCAGCCCCTAGCGAGGTCCAAGGTGCAGAGCCCTTGGCTGGGGTTAAGTTGCCAGGTTAGCTTGGAAAAAATTTATTTTCATTAACTGTCTTAACACATTTTCCATTAGGATTTTGAATCATTAAATAATTTGCTACTTAAAGTCCAAGGGCTTCTTTGTAAGTCCAAGGACTGTTATTATCATTCTGTTAAACTTCTAATTCGTTACTGGTTCATAACGAATTGGCTTATCTTAGCGAACTGGTTCCTATAACGAATTGAACCATTTAACGAACTGGACTCCTTAACGAATCAGTCCATATAGCGAACCGGTCCAAGTAGCGAATTGGACTTTCTAATTAGTTATTTCTTTTAACGAACTAACTATCACGAATCAAGGGTAATTCATTACCCTTTCCTTTAACAAATCAGACACGAACTAGAGCTAATTCGTTATACCCCCCTTATACGAATCAACTAACGAATCACCTTTTAATTCGTTAGGTTTCCATAGCGAACTAGGGTTAGGTCAGGGAATGTCAGAACATTCTCTGACAACCTCGTACATGTTTTTCCGGCGGCGCCGGAACGGAATACCGTAAAACTCACCGGAAAAACGTATTTTCACCTTTTTACACCGTTTTTCATCGTTTTTCGTCTCGTTCGACCCAGATCTGAGCTAGGGTGACCCCTAAGCTCATCTTAGGTTCGGTTTATACCCGATTCCACCCGAATCTTGTGACTTTAACGATGTAACGGTGTCGGCTCATCGTTTTGTGATTATATAAAACGGGTTTAAGCTCATACAATATCATACTATCATACCTTGGATCTGGATCGGTTCTTCTTCTATGTTCGGCTATAGAGAGAGACTAGAGAGAAAGAGAGCTTAAGTGTGTGTTTTGGTGGTGTATGGAATATGTGTAAAATGAGGGAATTAATGGTGATTATGGTTTATATATTTAGGGATCATGGGCTTAAGCCCATGGTCTTTCCTTCTTTCTTTCATACCCAAGTCCATAACCCATATCCATTCACCCAACACTAGACCAACTCATATTCTATTCATCTAAACCGATAACGACCCACTATGAAATAAACGAAATTTATTTTATTATTACAACCAAAAGTAGGATGTTACAGTGATGACGAGGATTCACCGACTCACATTAACCGACTCTACCACGTTTTGAAAAATTTTAATTTACAAGTTTCTTCCGAAGATGCTATTTTCTTACATCTTTTTCATTTTTCACTTGCAGGAAAAGTGGCTCTTTGGCTTGACACTCAGCCACCTGGCACGTTCACTACTTGGGAAGCACTGTGCTCATCTTCTATCAAGAAATACTTCCCACCTGCTAAAGCGGCTATTCTTCGTGGTCAGATTCACTCGTTTCACATGGAGCCGGATGAACAATATTGTCATTCTTGGGAGCGTTTCCAGAACATGCTAGCTCATTGCTCACAGAATGGTCTCACACCATGGGCTCTCGTGGAGAAATTTTATGATGGGCTGAACTACGAAACCCAAGTTCGGTTCGACACAGCCTCGGTAGGAAATCTAATATCAAGGAAGAATGTCACCGAATGCAATGAAATGTTTGAAAGCTTTGCTCAATCAGATTATGCCAAACCGCCACCTCGCGGGAATTCCACTCCCGTTAGCAGTACATCCTCATCTTCTCGAGGTGTACACCAGGTAAATATGGATACTAGTAAGGCTGCTGCTTTGGAATCATTAACTAGAGAGATGAAGAAGCTTAAGACGAAGGTGGAAAAGTGTCAGTTTTGTAGGGGTGGACATGGCACTTTGGAGTGCCCGTTGATGAATCAAGAGGTTGACTTTGATGCTGGTCAAAATAGGTTTCCCAACAATTACAACAACAACAACAACAATAATCTGAATTGTAACGCCTACAAGAACCCAAATCAGAACAACTCCAATTGGCTCCGGCAGGCGCACCACCTGGCTTACAAAATTCTTTTAATCAAGGACAAGGTCAGTATATCAATAATAATAACACCAATGGTTCTAATGTTCAAAATAATGTGAAGGATTCGATTGGTGGATTCGGACGTCTAGAGGATATGATGAAGTAAATCTTGGAGAGAGATCAAGTTACACAGAAAAAGTTTGCCGAACATGATTTACTCTTCAAGAATCAACAATATTGGTTTCTTGACCTCCAAAGGTCCGTGGATGATATTGCTCGCATTCTCGATAAAAGACCTCATGGACAGTTCTCTGGTACTACTCAGCCGAATCCGGACGCTCATTTGAAAGAAATTACTACTCGTAGCGGAAGGGTTTTGGGTCCCGAGGTTGTTAAAGAAAGGGTTGGAGTTGAAGAAGAGGAAGTGGTGGATGAAGATATTGAGATGGAGGATCCAAGTAAGGCACAAGGTAAAATACGAATTATTGAGCCACAAGTTGAGAAAAAGCCGATTGAGTTCCGGCCAACACCCGATATTGATCTTGCCCATGTTCTGTATCCTGCTCGTCTCAAGCATCAAAAGTATACAAGGTAATACGGGCGTTTTCTTAATATGTTCCGACAGTTAAAGATTAATCTTCCATATATTGAAGCTCTCCAACACATGCCAAAGTATGCGAAGTTTATGAAAGATTTGCTCAAGAGAAAAGATCGGTTGGGAGATGTTTCGTCTATTCCACTTAGCGGGGATTGTTCGATGGTAGTGGTAAATATGGTTCCGGAAACGTTATCGGATCCGGGTGTGTTTACAATCCCGTGTATGTTCGGAAGTGATATGATGTGTCACACCTCGACGAAAGGCGGTGGAACATGCCGAGGTATAACTATTGCCCATAAGCACATGACACTATTAAAACGACAATATTTAATAAACTCATTTCACTTCACAACATCGAAAATGTCACATAACAATATTCATAACAAGCCACAACAAAATATAACAAATATAGCAAATCAAATATTGTTCATTTTTGCTAATATCCTAATGGTATTTTAGACGTTTTCTTCAAACATCCAAAATCAACCAATATGTAAACCTGTAACATTTCATAAAATAAAGTTTGTCAACACAAAGGTTGGTGAATAATTCTTAAGTTTGAACATATAGATATATAGTATGAAAGATCCACAAAACTTGTATACGAAACAATAAATAAAAGCTATAAACTTGGATAAATAGTTATCGCTAAACAAGTTAGCGACACCAATGTATAAGGGGATGCCAAATAGTCTAGGATTTTATATTATCGTTAATTGCATTACGTTAATGACACCTTTCCATAAGGGGTTGCCAAATGGTCTAGGATTTATAGTTCCACCATCCAAAAGCGATAAACACATAGACATTTAAGCATGGAACACAAAATCGAGCAATTATTCAAATAAAGTATACAATAACGTTTGTGGTTTAAGACCCAATTATAAAACATTTAGTTTAGATAAGATGAAATGTCACCCCCAAAATAAAAGATAGAAAACGGGGTATGAAAGTACTCACGTTCAAGTATTAAACTTGAGAGATTGATTATTTGGAGATTTGCCGGAACAACGAGTTTACCGAACAAGGCCTAAAAGAAAGAAGTTTTGGGTTTAGAATGGTTGCCTTAAAAATATTTAAATGAAATAATTGTTGCAAAAAGTAAACAATTTAAAGTTCAAGGTTTAAGATGTAACTATTTAAGAATTTATAATAATAACCCTTTAAAAATGTAAGTTTGCTCGAAACCGGGTTAAAGTATCTAACCTTAATATTTACTTAACCAATGTTAAGTAATAAGGTGGGATAAATGCTAAATGCAAGTTCCATTGGGTTAAAGATACAAAAACGGGTCTTTAACGAGTGTTCGGGTTGTTGGTTCGGGTCTTGACGAATGGTCAACCCAAAGTCAACTTTCCAAAATATTAATTGTTATGAGATAACTCACAAAAACTTTATAAGACTTAACCAAGTATGTAGATCTATTGTTTTAGAACTAACAACGTACGTTAAGCGAGTGTTCGGTTTTGTCGGTCCAAACTTTGTTATGAGATCAAGTTGGATCCATCATCTTCAAGTACTTAAGAAAATAATTAAATTCAATTTGTAAACTATTTTTAATGAAATATACAAGTCTTGATAGCTAGAAACACACTTGTGTGTCTTAAGCAAGTAAAGTCGGATTGGTTCGGTTTCCATCTCGCAATAAGTTCATAGATGGATTCTACATACCCATATGTCATAGATCTTGTATAATAATGTACAAATGAAAATATTTGAGTTCTACAACTAAAAAGGTCAACAACAAGTCTTTATAACAAAAGTTCGGTTTGGTTCGGTTTCCATCTCACAATAAGTTCATAGATGGATTCCACATACCCAAGACTTGTATTTGTGACTAACAAACTAAAATTAGCAGAAGTTAAGCATGGTTAGTAAGCAATAATAAAGTTAGAAAATATATATATATATCAAGAACACGAAGTTCTTCATGAAGCCTTGCCTTACGAGGTCCGAAACCTCACCGATCGGAGCCAGAGAAGTAACTACCAAAGGTAACAAGGGGTATTATATAAATATATATATATATATATATATATATATATATATATATATATATATATATATGTTGTACCACCATTAACAACTATTAATAATGTTAGATAAACAAATAAGAATGAAAGACTTAACTCAGTTTGACTTTTAGAAGTCAAACACTCAAGAACAACTATGAACAACCTTTGAATCTTTGATGTTTGAGAGAGAAATTTGGAGTTGTAGTAGGTGTAAAATGAGGGGGAAAGAATGTGTATATATAGGGGAAGGAGTTGGGTCAAAGATGGGTGTTAAACACAAGAAATTTCAGGCAAAAAGGGTCAAAAACGAACACAAAACAACAAAAACGAGTGCAGCTGCAGACCCTGCCTTCACGCTACGCGACCGGCATAGGGGTCTCCCGTCGCGCGGCGCGACGGGGTGGATTTTCTGATTTTTCAGTATTTTCAAAAATGGCAGTTTTGGCCCCCGAAGTTCGTTTTAAGGACCGAAATGAATGTTTTCAAGACCCAACAAGTGTAAAACAATATTGTAACATAAAATCCTTTATTTTTATTATATCCAAAGTTTTAGTTTACAAAATGGGTCGGTTTACATAAATAAAGTTTACAAAACGGATACGAATCGAGACCCGAAATTTACAAATGTCACAGTATTCCGTACTTTAGGAAATTTCGTCCCGAAATTACGATGAAGACGACGATGCAAATAAATGTTGATGCTTCTCTTTCATTGCGTCTTCTCGTTCCCATGTAAATTCCGCGCCACGTCGTGATTCCCATTGAACTTTGACTAATTGAATACGACTACGCTTGGTTTTCTTCTCGTTGCGGTCCATGATCTCGACGTGTCGTTCAACCATGATCATCGACTCATCGACATGTACTTCGTCGAGAGGTTGATGGAGATTACCCTCGGCTAGGCACTTTTTGATATTCGAAACATGAAATGTCGGATGAACACCGGCAAGTTCTTGCGGTAGTTCGAGTCGATGCGCTACTTTCCCAACACGTTCAAGAATTTTGAAAGGACCAACAAAACGAGGAGCTTGCTTACTCTTCTTTCCGAAACGGACTACCCCCTTCCAAGGAGATACTTTTAGAAGGACAAGGTCGTCAACATTAAATTCGATTGGTTTTCGCCGTTTGTCGGCGTAACTCTTTTGACGACTTCTAGCGGCTAGGAGATTTTTACGGATTTGATCGATCACATTGGTAGCTTCTTGGACCATTTCGGGTCCCGTGATTTGAGATTCACCGATTTCGTTCCAACTAATTGGAGATCAACACTTACGACCGTAAAGAGCTTGAAAAGGAGCCACATCAATGCTAGAATGGTAGCTATTGTTATAGGAGAACTCGATGAACGGAAGATGAGAATCCCAATTCCCACCGAAATCAAGAACACACACTTGTAGCATATCCTCAAGTCTTTGGATTGTACGTTCGGATTGACCGTCCGTTTAAGGATGATAAGCGGTGCTAAGATCGAGACGAGTTCCCAAGGCTTCTTGAAGAGATCACCAAAAATGAGAGGTAAAACGGGCATCGCGATCGGAGATGATAGACAATGGCAAACCGTGTCGGCACACAATTTCCCGAACATAGATTTGAGCAAGCTGCTCGACAGAATACTTCTCGCGGATCGGAATGAAATGAGCAGATTTGGTCAAACGATCGATGATCACCGAAATACTATCGTTTCCTTTTTGGGTGTTGGGTAATTTGGTGATAAAGTCCATAGCAATGTCTTCCCATTTCCAAACAGGAATCGGTGGTTGCTTGAGTAGATCAAAAGGTCTTTGATGTTCGACATTGACTTTTGAGCAAGTAAGACATTTAGATACAAACAACATTACGTTGTTTTTCATACCCGACCACCAAAAGGTAGCACGAAGATTAAAATACATCTTATCCGCACCGGGATGAACGGAATACCGCGAATTGTGAGCTTCGTCGAGTATACAAGTACAAAGGTCATCGCGATCGGGAACCTAAAAACGATTGAGAAAGTACAAAAGGCCATCGGGTTTGGTTTCGAGTTGAAGTTCGATACCACATGAAATTTCATCGTACATGTTACTTTCTTCAACGGTGGTACGTTGAGCTTGGAAGATTCGAATTTGAAGATCGGTTTGAACGACAACGCTTAAAAGCAGGACAGATTAACATTAACCTTTCGACTTAGGGCATCGGCGACAACATTCGCTTTTCCGGGATGGTAGTGAATCTCGCAATCGTAATCACCAAGTAATTCGGCCCATCGTCGTTGTCTCATGTTAAGATCTTTTTGGTCAAAAATATGTTGAAGGCTTTTATGATCGGTAAAAACCACACATTTTGTACCATAAAGGTAATGTCTTCAGATTTTTAGAGCGAAAACGACGACACCGAGTTCAAGATCGTGAGTCGTATAGTTCTTCTCGTTGACCTTTAGTTGTCTTGATGCGTATGCGATGACTTGACCTCGTTGCATGAGAACACAACCAAGGCCATGATGGGATGCATCGCAAAATACAACAAAATCATCGTTTCCATCGGGAAGGGTTAGAACGGGAGCATTGCAAAGCATGTCCTTGAGAGTAAAAAAGGATTCTTCTTGCTTCGAACCCCAATCGAAGGGTTTTCCTTTATGGATGAGAGAGGTAAGAGGCAAAGAGATCTTAGAAAACTTTCGAATGAAACACTGATAATATACGGCCAAACCAATGAAGGATCGAATTTCGGTGGGGTTCGTTGGAGTTTTCCAATCCTTAACGGCCTCGATTTTAGTGGGATCAATATGAATACCTTTTTCGTTTACGATATGTCCTAAAAATTGAACTTCCTCGAGCTAAAATTCACATTTGGAGAATTTGGCATAGAGTTTTTCGTTTCTAAGGAGCTCGAGAATGGAACGCAAATGATGTTCATGTTCGACTTTGGATTTAGAGAAGATGAGAATTTCATCAATAAAGACAATAACAAATTTATCGAGGAATGGTTTGCAAACGCGGTTCATGAGGTCCATAAATACCGCGGGTGCATTTGTTAACCCGAAGGGCATAGCCAAAAATTCGAAATGTACATATCGAGAACGGAATGCGGTTTTAGAAATGTCTTCTTCGCGAACACGCAATTGATGATAACCCGATCGAAGATCAATTTTGGAGAAACAAGTTGCGCCTTGGAGTTGGTCGAATAGGTCGTCGATACATGGTAAGGGATATCGATTTTTGATGGTATGTTTGTTAAGTTCTCGGTAATCGATGCACATACGAAACGAACCATCCTTCTTTTTCACGAAGAGAATGGGAGCGCCCCAAGGAGAAGAGCTTGGACTAATGAAGCCTTTATCGGAAAGTTCTTCGAGTTGGTTTGATAATTCTTGCATGAATGACGGGGTAAACGGTAAGGAGCCTTAGCCACGGGCATCACGTCGGGCACAAGATCAATTTGGAATTCAATTGGATGAACGGAAGGAAGACCGGGGACATCATCAGGAAAGACATCGAGGAAATCATGAACGATGAAAATATCTTGGATTTTCCTTTCCTTTTTGTCCTTTGTCACCGAGAGAGCTAAAAACAGAACGTACTTTTGGCGTAAGTACTTTTGCGATTGAGCACACGACATCAGATTAAACATTCGAGGGGTTGCGTTGCCGAAGACCTTAAGAATTTTACCATTGACAAGTGGAATAGGAATGAATTTATCAAAACAAACGACTTCGACACGGTGCAAAGATAACCAATCCATGCCTACTATGACATCGAAGCTTCCCATTTGCACCGAGATGAGATCGATGGAGAATTTATGTTTAGAAAGGATGAGAGAGCAATCGCGGAGGACGGAATTGATGGTAATGGAATTTCCATTGGCGACTTCAACGGAAAACGGTCGGGAAAGCTTAGTTCGAGGCATAGCAAGTTTCGAGTCAAAATACAAAGAAATAAAACTTCTATCGGCACCCGTATCAAATAAAATAGAAGCCAAATGATAGTTCACCAAAAACATACCGTTCACGAAATTGTTCGCCACTTGAGCTTGATTTTCATTCATCATAAAAGCTCGCCCTTGGTTGACATGGTTCACTTGTGGTGCTTGTTGGGGAGGTGGAGGTGGTGCTTAGATTGCTTGGATGGGTTTGATGATTGGTGCATTGAGTTGGGGGAGTTGGGGTTGATAGGTTTGGACTTGGTAGGCTTGGGTTTGGTAGTAAGGTATGGTCACGGTTGGAGCTTGGTTGGAAAAGGTTAGGCGTGGGCAATTGTTACGGAAATGGTTTGGATCGCCACAATTAAAGCAAGCTCAGGGTTGTTGGGGTTGGGTTGGTGGGTAGGGTGCATATCGGTTTTGGGAATTTTGGGGAAAAGTTCTTGGTTGATTAGTTTGGTTAGGTTGGGTTCGTTGGGTGGATCGGCATGTGGTGTGGAAGTGACCAAATCGGTTACAAATTGTATAATGGTGACAAGGCGAGTTTGTTGGGTGGTGAAGCTGGCAAGTGTTACATAGCGGGGAATTACCAACATAAGGTTTTCTGTTTTGGGGGAGAGTTTGGGCTTGTTGTTGTGGTTGAGGTTGGGTGACGGCATAGTTTCGGTAGTTGGTTTTGGGTTTCTTTTTGTTGTTGTTATTGTTGTTGTTGTGACTGGATGAGTTGAAGTAGTTGATGGCTTGTGGTGCGGGTTCAACCTTGGCTTGGGGAGCGGGCTCGGCTTTGGCTTTCTCGGTCGTTTTCTTAATGGTAAGGGTACCCGCTTTCACGTGATTTTCCGACAGCGCGCCGGCCAAATTTATGGCATCCTCGAGGGTCACGGGTTTGTAATTCATAACAGAGTCCCGGATTTGCATCGGTAAACTCCCAATGTATTTGTCAAGTTGACGTTCGGTTGGGGTAACCAAGTGAGGTACGAGAACACTCAGCTCGTGGAAACGGAGCGAGTAAGCGGCGTTATTACCACTATCTTGCTTGAGGTTCCAAAAATCCTCCTCAAGCTTTTGAAGTTCATCCTTGGGGAAAAAATTCTTCATCATGAGTGCTTTTGAGGTCGGACCATGGGAGAGCTATAGCCGCCTACGAACCTTGGAGATGCATAACACTACCCCACCATGTCAGAGCGGTATTCTTAAACATGCATGAAGTGAAGTTTGTCTTTTTCGCTTCGGGGCACTTGTTGTGTAAAAACACATTCTCAATCGATTCGAACAATTTCAACAAGGTAGTCGCACAGTTGGTTCCAAAGAACTCGGATGGGTTAGCACTAGTAAATTGCTTAAGCAGGTAGGATGCGGGTTTGGGTTCAACGGGTGCAACAACGGGTGCGGGTTGGGCAGGTTGGATTTGGGTTATAAGTTCGGAATCACGGCGGCCATTTGTTTAGCGATGAGAGCGGCCATACGTCGGGTGGAGTTCTTGCGTGGTTGGCATCTTAGTGGAGGCATGCTAAAAGTTTATAAAGAAAATGGAATAAGTTTTTGGGTAAAAGTAATGAATATGAAAGTGTATAAAAAAATAAAATAAAATAAGATGGAGTTTAAGTTTATTGATTGTGAATCCTAGAGTTAGTAAGAAGGACATGTTAGTGTTAGATAAAAAAAAATATAAATCTTTGTATATAAACAACAAAACCTAAAACAATAGTAAATGGTTTTTGAGAGGTTAAAGCTTAAAATTTTGAGATTTTGAGATTTATAGAGTCGGAAAAATCGTGCATGATCCACCACGACTTGATATCCCAACACTAAAAAGTTTATAAAACACCACGTTGGAGTCTAAACATGTGTACGTACCACCGAAACTTTTTCATGTTTTCGACTCAAATAACGATAATAACACAATAAATTGAGATACAACGTCATGTCAAAACGCTAGTATACGTACCACCATAGTTCTATTGTTTCGACACCGAAAATAAGGATGGCGACCCGAACGCTCGCATTTGACTACTTAAAGTATTGACATTTATAACACGATTTGTGGCCTAGAAAATGAGCACTATAACTCAACCATCCCATGTAAGTAAATCACCTTCGATTCTTGGAATATTTTTATCAAATGGTCATTTTATAATGTCTCATTTCCTATGATGGCTACAAACCCGAAATAAACGCAACTTTTAAGGGATTTGAAACAACGGGATCCAAGTTAATCTTGTAATCCATAAAACACAATGAAAAACTACTTTTTGCGTTTTAAGGTAAGGATACCTTGGAAATACTATGAAAGTGTGTGTATGTTAACATTTAGGATTTTGTTGAATTTTAAACAAGTTTATAAGTAACATGCTATATGAACAATCAATTATAGAGTAAACACGTATAAGCACACGTATAGGACCCTAAGCATAACAATTCTAGGTCGTTACGTCTAACCACCCATCTTATTGTCATGGCTCTGATACCAATCTGGCACACCCCGACCAAAGGCGGCGGAACATGCCGAGGTGTAACGATTGCCCATAAGCACATGAAACGACAATATTTAATAAACTCATTTCAATTCACACCATTGAAAATGTCACATAACAATATTCATAACAAGTCACATCAAAATATAACAAATATAGCACATCAAATATTGTTCATTTTTTCTAATATCCTAATGGTATTTGAGACGTTTTCTTCATGCATCCAAAATCAACCAATATGTAAACCTGTAACATTTCATAAATTAAAGTTTTTCAACACAAAGGTTGGTGAGTAATTCATAAGTTTGAACATATAGATATATAGTATGAAAGATCCACAAAACTTGTATACGAGACAATTAATAAAAGCTATAAACTTGGATAAATAGTTATCGCTAAAAATGTTAGCGACACCTAGCTATAAGAGAATGCCAAATAGTCTAGGATTTTATAGTTATCGTTAATTGCATTACGTTAACGACACCTTGCCTTAAGGGGTTTCCAAATGGTCTAGGATTTATAGTTCCACCATCCAAAAGCGATAAACACATAGACATTTAAGCATAGAACACCAAATCGAGCAATTATTCAAGTAAAGTATACAATAACGTTTGTGGTTTATGAAGCAAGTATAAAACATTTATTTTAGATAAGATGAAATGTCACCCCCAAAATAAAAGATAGAAAACGGGGTATGAAAGTACTCACGTTCAAGTAATAAACTTGAAAGATTGATTATTTGGAGATTTGCCGGAACAACGAGTTTAACGGACAAGGCCTAAAAGAAAAGAAGTTTCGGGTTTAGAAAGGTTGCCTTAAAAATATTTAAATGAAATAATTGTTGCAAAAAGTAAACAACTTAAAGTTCAAGGTTTAATATGTAGCTACTTTAGAATTTATAATAATAACTCTTTAAAAATGTAAGTTGGCTCGAAACCGGGTTAAAGTATCTGACCTTAATATTTACTTAACCAATGTTAAGTAATAAGGTGGGAAAAATGCTAAAATGCAAGTTCCATTGGGCTAAAGATACTAAAACGGGTCTTTAACGAGTGTTCGGGTTGTTGGTTCGGGTCTTGACGAATGGTCAACCCAAAGTCAACTTTCAAAAATATTAATTGTTATGAGATAACTCACAAAAACTTTATAAGACTTAACCAAGTATGTTGATCTATTGTTTTAGAACTAACAACGTACGTTAAGCGAGTGTTCGGTTTTGTCGGTCCAAACTTTGTTATGAGATCAAGTTGGATCCAACATCTCCAAGTACTTAAGAAAATAATTAAATTCAGTTTGTAAACTAATTTTAAAGAAATATACAAGTGTTGATAGCTAGAAACACACTTGTGTGTCTTAAGCAAGTAAAATCGGATTGGTTTGGTTTCCATCTCGCAATAAGTTCATAGATGGATTCCACATACCCATATGTCATAGATCTTGTATAATAATGTACAAATGAAAATATTTGAGTTCTACAACTAAAAAGGTCAACAAGTCTTTTTAACAAAAGTTCGGTATGGTTCGGTTTCCATCTCACAATAAGTTCATAGATGGATTCCACATACCCAAGACTTGTATTTGTGACTAACAAACTAAAATAAGCAGAAGTTAAGCATGGTTAGTAAGCAATAATAAAGTTAGAAAAGTATATATATATCAAGAACACGAAGTTCTCCATGAAGCCTTGCCTTACGAGGTCTGAAACCTCACTGACCGGAGCTGGAGAAGTAACTACCAAAGTTAAAAAGGGGTATTATATTATATATATGTTGTACCACCATTAACAAGTATTAATAAGGTTAGATAAACAAATAAGAATGAAAGATTTAACTCAGTTTGACTTTTAAAAGTCAAGCACTCAAGAACAACTATGAACAACCTTTGAATCTTTGATGTTTGAGAGAGAAATTGGAGTTGTAGCAGGTGTAAAATGAGGGGGAAAGAGTTTGTATATATAGGGGAAGGAGTTGGGTCAAAGATGGGTGTTAAACACAAGAAATTCCATGCAAAAAGGGTCAAAAACGAACACAAAACAACAAAAACGAGTGCAGCTGCAGACCCTGCCTTCGCGCTACGCGACTAGCATAATGGTCCCCCGTCGCGTGACGCGACGGGGTGAATTTTCTGATTTTTCAGTATTTTCAAAAATGGCAGTTTTGGCCCCCGAAGTTCGTTTTAAGTGATTTTTACGCGTTTTAAAGACCGAAATGAATGTTTTCAAGACCCAACAAGTGTAAAACAATACTGTAACATAAAATCCATCATTTTTATTATATCCAAAGTTTCAGTTTACAAAACGGGTCGGTTTACATAAATAAAGTTTACAAAACGGATACGAATCGAGACCCGAAATTGACGAATGTCACATGATGAGTCAAGCATTAACGGAGTTGGGTGCTAGTATTAATCTTATGCCATATTCATTGTATGAGTAGTTGGAGTTTGGCGAGCTTACACCGACTCGCATGTCATTGTCATTGGCGGGTCGTTCGGTTAAATATCCGTGAGGTATTATTGAGAATTTGTAAGTGAAAGTAGATAAGTTTGTGTTTCCGGTAGATTTTGTGGTACTTGACATGGAGGCCGAAGAAAGGGTTCCCATTATTCTTGGTCGGACATTTTTGAGAACGGAAAAGGATCTTATTGATGTGTATGATGGGAGGATCACACTTCGGGTTGGTGATGAGAATGTTACTTACGATGTTGCTAAGTCGATGAACCACCCGGGTGATAATGATGATTTTAGTGGTCCATGACATTCGGTGTATTTTCTTAATTCTTTTATTCCGAGTTTGGATATGTGCCTTGATTATATTTGTGGAGCCGATTTAGTTGGGATGGATGTGGAGAAAGAGTTGACGGATATTATGGAGGATAGTGAGGAAGAAGTGGTAGATGACATTTCTTGCTTGGTGGAGATTATGGAGGTTAATGAGGTTATTTGTGAAAAAGAGGTAGAAAAACCCGCTCTGTTGGAATTAAAGGTTCTTCCATCACATTTGGAGTATGCTTACCTAGAAGAGGGTTCGAATTTGCCCGTTATTGTTTCTTCTATGTTGACGGAGGAAGAGAAGTCAAAGTTGATTTAAGTGTTGAAGTTGCATAAAGGGGCGATTGCATGGAGACTTTTAGATATTCAAGGTATTAGCCCCGCTTGGGTAATCTTGAGAGAATGTTGAAGAGGTGTATGGAGACGAAGTTGATGTTGAATTGGGAAAAGTGTCACTTTATGGTGACGGAAGGGATAGTATTGGGTCATAAAATTTCAAGAGATGGTATAGAGGTGCATCGGGCGAAGATTGACACAATTAGCAGGCTTCCTCCACCGACAAATGTTAAGGCTATAAGCAGTTTTCTTGGTCATGCGGGTTTCTACCGGCGGTTTATTAAAGACTTTTCAAAGATTACCCGCCCGATGACCCGATTACTAGAGAAAGATGTCCTTTTTGTGTTCAATGATGAGTATTTGAAAGCGTTCAAGTTCTTAAAAGAGCAACTCGTGAGTGCCTATTCTCGTGTCACCAGATTGAAATTTACCTTTTGAGCTCATGTGTGATGCGAGTGATTATGCGGTCGGAGAGGTTTTGGGACAAAGGCGTGAGAAACATTTTCACCCTATATATTATGCAAGCAAGACGTTGAATGATGCCCAAGAGAACTACACCACCACCGAAAAGGAACTTTTAGCCGTTGTGTTTGCTTTTGACAAGTTTCGGTCCTATCTTGTGCTTTCAAAGACCACCGTTTTTACCGATCATGCAGCATTGCGTTTTCTTTTTCACAAGAAAGAAGCGAAGCCCCGTCTCATATGGTGGATTCGTTTGCTTTCCGAGTTTGACATCGAAATTAAATACAAGAAGGGGGAGGAGAATGTTGTGGCGGATCATCTTTCCCGTTTAGAAGATCCGAAGAGGGAGGAGATTCGTGAGGATGAGATTGGAGATAGATTCCCGCATGAGTCAATTGAGTTTGTTGCGGCCGAAAAGCAAGGTTTGCCATGATTCACCGATTTTTCTAATTATTTATCTACGGGCCTTGTGTTGAAAGGGATGACTACGCAACAAAACAAAAGGTTTTTCTTGGATGTTACTCGGTATGTTTGGGATGATCCTTTTCTTTTCAAAATTGGTGGTGACCGAATTCTTAGAAGATATGTGACAAAAGAAGAGGGGTTGGATATTTTGAGTCATGTTCACGAAGGTTTAACGGGAGGTCTTCATGGAGCGCATGCCACGGCCCATAATGTATTTGAAAATGGTTTTTATTGGCCGTTGGTTGTGAAAGATGCGGTGGAATTTGTTAAGACGTGTGATGCTTGTCAACGAACCGGAAATATTTCATCAAAGAACGAGATGCCTCAAAACCCCATACAAACTCTTGAAATTTTTGATGTTTGGGGCATCGATTTTATGGGACCGTTTCCCGTTTTCGGTGGTCACAAGTATATTTTAGTAGCAATCGATTATGTTTCTAAGTGGGTTGAAGCCCAAGAACTGGCCACGAATGATGCTAGAGTTGTTGTGAAGTTTCTCAAGAAGTTATTTACTCGTTTCAGGACTCGATGGGCAATTTTAGTGATCGAGGTACTCATTTTTTTAATTCCGTCATGGAGAAGGCATTAGCTCGTTATGGAGTTATTCATCGCACCTCTACCGCTTACCATCCTCAAACGAATGGTCAAGTCGAAAATGCTAATAGAGGGGTGAAGAGAATTTTGAAGAAGACTGTGGGAATAAGTTGGAATGATTGGTCGAAGAAATTGGATGACGTGCTATGGGCATTCAGAACAGCGTACAAGACACCGTTGGGTACTACACCGTTTATGCTCCTTTACGGTAAAGCATGTCATCTTCCCGTTGAGTTAGAGCACCAGGCGTTTTGGGCGTTGAAGACGGTAAATATTGATCTTACTGAAGCCGCAAGGAAGAGGTATTTTCAAATTCATGAGTTAGAGGAACTTCGTGATGCGGCATATTCTCGATCGTTGGATATCAAGTAAAAGACGAAAGTGTTGCACGATCGACGTTTAAAGGGAGTTAAAGACTTCAAGAAAAGTGATAAAGTATTGTTTTTTAACTCTCGTTTGAAGTTATTTGCAGGTAAATTGAGATCCAAGTGGACGGGACCGTATTTGGTGAAGGAAGTATTCCCGTATGGAGCGGTGGAGTTAGAGAATCCGGACAATGGAACTTCGTGGAAAGTGAACGGCCATCGTTTAAATCATTATCTTGGTGGGCCGGAGGATTCAATCGAGGTGGAGGAAACTCCACTCGATTCATCGAATTAAATCATCACAGGGGTTCTTGAGTGAAACTCAAGTGTAGAGTTGGTATAATTTCCTTTATTTTATTTTCTCTAAGTCACTAACACTGGTTTTTGTAGTTTCATTACGTCGTCGAGTTGGTTCAAGAAATCATCACCATCATAGCGAGAGGATTTGGCGAGAATACGATAGATGCCAGGTAAGTTTTACACGTAAAAATAACATAAAATGGGCATAAGAAAGAGTTGGTAATTTTCTAAAAATTTTTCTAAGGAAAAAAGGCTTCAAAGACGTCAAAACATTCGGTTAAAACGCCCCACCACGCCGCGCGACGGGATACATAACCCAAACCGTGCAACGCGGCCTTGAGTTGAGCAGGGGAAGGCGCCGCGCGGCCAGGCACTCATCCCTTGGTCGCGCGACGTCTAGGGGTATTTCCAGATTCTTTTTGGTTCTTTAACCATCTTATACCACTTTTTCACTAAAGTTTTCAAATCCCTCTTTCTCCCTCACCCAAAACCCACGAACCCTAGCCCCATTCTTCACCAATTCCACCAATTTTTCATCAATTTTCACCAAATTAAACCTCAAAATCAACCTACTATAATCCTAATATCATAACCTATCATTAGGTTTAACCAAATATTCACCAATTTTCTCACTTGCACACACCTAAGTTCTTACTTTTTGCGAGTTTAATCCGGGTTTACACCACTCCAAGGTATGATTTCTTGTAATTTTTGTAGTTTTTATGTATTATAATGATTAGTTTTAGCTTTGGTTTTGGTTACCTTGATGTCGGGTGTTATTAAAGTTAGTTGTATAAGTTAGTTTTTGGGTGCGGGTTGGTATGGTTTGGTATATTGTTGGAGCTTGTTGGGTGCGGTTGGTTGGGTTGGAAATTGCTGAAATTTTTTTTCGCAGTTGCGGTTGGGTCGGTTTGGGTCTAAACGAGTGTATCTAGTGTTCGGGTTTAGCTTGGGATGTTGGACTTTGATGTTTTTAGTGGTTAAAAACTAGACGGAAAACAATTTTATACACAATATATTTTACCAAAGTTCGGTTTTTCGCTCGTTTTCGACTCAATTATTTGGGTTGTTGGCACTTGGGTTTAATTGGGACAATTAAAGGGCCGGGAGGAGGTGATGTTTATTGAGTCGGTTTGAATGTTTCGGGTTTTTTGCAACATACTTAAGTGTTTAAAACTTGGTTTTCCGTTAGCTTTATGTGAAAAATAAAACCTCTCACGCGTACTAAATTTTCATTCAAATGAGTCGGTTTAAAATATTTTGTAACCCGGATTTCCAAACTTAATTTATTTTCAGTTTTTGATATAAAAAAACAAAAAAATTAAAAAAAAAATCTGAAAATTTCAAAAAAATATTTTATTTTATTTTATTAGTTTATTTACTTACTCCCATTGTTTGTTTGCTTGTTTAATTGTTTTTAGGATGTCAAAAGAAGCGGGTAAACATAAAAGAGGCCCGGTTCCGCGACCAAGAGGCGAGGCGGACGAGTTGGTTCCAATTAGGCCGAAAACTCGTGTTATTGAATATCAAGATGGGCCGATCGAGGAAAGAAGAAAAACACAAAATATTATTGATAGTTCGTTGCTTAAGTTTGAGGATGGTTCACAAGAATATGTTCGAATGTATAATCTCGTCAATTCGGAAATTCTCACCTTTAAAACTATCGATTGGGACTTGTTGGAAGCGATTGGTCAAAGAGAGCGTGTTGAGGAATTATTGGGCCCGAAGTTTAAAGCCATGTTATGTCTTGAAGAACCGCAATATCATGAGTTGACTTTGAAGATTTTAAGCACCTTTAATTATAAAGATGGTAATTTTAGTCAACCGGATGCGGTTTCGTTTGCGTTGGGAAGAAAAACGCATGCGATGACTATCACAAAGTTTGCGGTTGTGAGTGGGTTTTATACAAAAGAGGAGGTTCGAGAGCTTGGTTTTAAGACAAGTATACGTGGTGCTTTCATGAGTAAGAAACCGGTAATAAGATTGCTATTTGTTCGTTTTCGGGTTCGATGGTGAGCTCGGATATTCGGGATCCGGTGCTACGTTATTTTCATAGGGTTTTGGTGTACACGTTGATTGGTCGGGGTTCAGGTGATAACAAGTTTAACTGGTTTGATATTTTTTGTTTGTTGGCGATGGTAGAAAAGGTGCCGGTTAATTATGCGAGTATTTTGGCATGGTCTTTCCATCGGGCGAGATGAGGTGGAACTAAACTGAGGTTAAAGTTTGACATGGGCCCGTATATCACAGCCATTACTCGAAATTTGGGTGTGTTTAAGAAGTTTAAACCAGATTACATGAGAAAGGGGTCCGTGAGAGAGTATGTTGGAGTCTAAGACTTGAGAAAGGAGGATATTTTAGATATGAGTGACCCGTTAGAATGGGAGGATGTTAAGATGGGTCCACAAGTTCATCCACCGTCGAATACCGAGGCTGATGCGGCTATGAGAGCCCGTTTGCCTACCCGACATTAGAGGCCGTTACACAGATCTGGGAGGCCGGGTGTTCAGTTTCCGGTTAGAGAGCCTCGTCCCGAGACGATTACTGTAGAGTCGTTATGTGACCGGATGGAGTCCGGTTTTGAACAGATTAGGGGATATGTGACCGAGCAGTGTGATGACTTGAGACAGCTTATGAGAGAGAGCTAGCAGAGGCAGGATGTCCAGATGAGATATTTGATGAATGGGTTAAGGATTAGTTTGCCTGATTCTCTCTGACAGCCAGATGTTGCGAGTCGAGTGCCCCAGGTGGTTCGGGTTATGGTTATCGAGCGCCATTTTACTGGCCGGGTGATCCAGAATTCGATAATGCACAGCCGTTTCACATTTATGAGCATGATTCAGAGGAGGAAGAAGAAGAAGAGGAGGAGGAGGATGAGGACGATGATTTAGTTTGGGATGACGCACTAGCATGGGAGTTCGTATCTTTTATTTTATAGGATGTTTTATTTTTTTTTTATGATGTTTTTTTTTTCATTTGGTCTGTACTGATATTATTTTAGACTATTTGGTTGGGTTTGGAGGGTTGGTGTTTGGTGACTTATTAAGACTTATAAGTAACCTTTATTTCTAGATATTGTGTTTGATGTTACTTAGGTTTGTCGAGAGGAGTGATCGTGTCCGTTCAAACAGAGAGAATGAGTTGCTAAATCATGGTGAGCGGTCGGTAATGAGAGCACCCATGGAAAAAGACTGGCACAATGACAGTCTCGCATATTACCAGCTAAGTCTTTTCCATTGTACTTTGTTTTTATGTTTTTATTTTATGTTTTTGTTTTTTTAGGTTTTTGCTTTTTATTTTATATAATATTAGTTTTTGTTTTTAATTTTTCGATTCGTGCTTCCTGTGCCCGCGTTGAGGACAATGCAAAATTTAAGTGTGGGTATGGGACACAAGTGTTTCAACTAATTTTAGTTTTGTTTTCGTTTTGTTTTCGTACTTGAGTTTTTAATATAAAGAAAAATAATTGAAAAATGTTTTTAAAAAAAATGTCCCTTGTTTTTAGTTTTTTGCACTAAAGTGGGAGATGATGATACTTATCAGAAATTGTTTTTTCAAACTACTAATAATATGAGATAATATAAAAGAAACACACTTAACTTGGGATTTGTCGGTAGGCTCAGCCTTGAGAATGAAAGGGCAATTTAATAAAATGGTTAAACGGGAATCTTTTGTGGGTAATGCGTTTTGTCTGTGTAAGATAAGTAATGTAAGGTCGGGCCATACTCAAGCCTCAATAATTGGTATGAAAAGTGGAAATATTATAAAGCTTGAAAATTTGAATAAGTTATCAAATGATGCTTGGGTAGGTTTAACGTTAGAGTATGCCGTGAAGTCTGTGATATAAATCTTAAATTGCTTAAGTTTTAGTGTTTTACACTTCATTGGCGTATGGTTTTATAACCTTAATTCTTGTATTGATTGGATGCTTCGGGTTCGGAGACCATGGGTCTGTATGCAATCTATTCATCTGGGTATTCACAATTCCTAAGTGGGTATTCACACCCCAACCTACGGCGAAAATGCCGGGGCGTAACTGATTGCTCACAGCTTTTCAAAGGTTACTGTCAAGCAAGAATATAAGTTTCAATATCTATTAATTTAATTTCATATCAAACAAAATCGATTCAATATTCAAACAAAACAGTAATGTATCAAACAAATATAAATCATAAATAATATTGTCTTGTTAATATTTTCTTCTAGCATAAATCCTTAAGTGATCTTGTACATCAATTACTTCACATCAACTGCATATGCGCTGAAAATAGAATGGTTTTGTCAACAAAGGTTGTGTGAGCAACACACCAGTTTAAATGTTCACATAGAAAATAGGTATTTGCAACAAGTCATATGAGAATAACAAATAAATCAAATGAGCAAGTATAACTGAGATGTCGGGAAGCACAAAGTTATAACGACTAGTGTATGATCATACTAGACTAAGATTATGTTGGACCTCTCCGAATGCGAAAGCATACAAAGCAAATAAGCACATAAACAAGTAAAGTATAAGTTGTTAACACATAAGACAAAGTTGCAGTTTTGAGTATATGTATATATGAGTAATATATTTACGCATATGTCTCCAAAACGTAAGAAAAACAAGTAAAATAGGGGAATGTGGTACTCACCTGATCGGATGTACGAAATATAAGTGATAAAGTGAGAAAGATGAACCCTTCGGGATTCACCGACATGGATTCCTAGTTAAATATAATATAAATTAATTATAAGAGATATAACACGATTTAAGGAATTAATATTTTGACGTGATTTGAGTTATGATTGAGATTATAATATTATGGATTTGAACGATTGATTTGTATAGTTAGAATCATTGATCTTATTAATTATAAATTCACCAATAATTATCCTTGACAAAATATAAAATTAAATACTTAAATAATTAAGATATAAGATATGATTGTAACAATAAAATCTAAATAAACAAATTTAATATGAATGTTTAAATAAATACACACTTAACTATATAAAAATAAAATAATTTAAGTAAATATATAATAAACATAATAATTTTACATATTTAAATCGTAATATGTAACAATACATATAATATAGATATTTTTATCTCAAATATTTAATGAAAAATACTTTTAACATATTTAACATATTATATATATATATATATATATATATATATATATATATATATATATATATATATATATACTTACAAGCTTATAAAGATTGTAACGACAAGAAACTCTAGAGTATGCCAATAATATGCGTCGGGTTTTAAATAAAATAATGTTTGATTGATATTAATCATAAATTCATCAATTCCCTAAAAAATATATATATAATTAAAAAATACAAAAGCTGCGTCCATGGGGGCTCGAACCCACACCCCTGGCTGGCTCAATGGTATAAACACATACACACCACCGGCTGAGATGGGGCGTTAGTTTGTTAAAATCTGAAAGGATTGGTTTTAACCAGAAACTATGAAAGCCCCTAATTAACCAAGAACCCTATATTATACAATTAATTAATCCGTTATGTTGTTGTTCAATTAAGGTTAAGGTTATCGTTATTGGCTTACAACGAACATGCTACATATATGAATTACCAGAAACGACGAGGTATTAATGGTGAAATATGGACGCAACTTGACGGCCAAAGACGAGATCCGAAACACTATCAACAGGTTAAATTAATTCTATTGCTTCAGTGGCTGAGTTCGCGAGGTTGCGGGGATGGTGCAAACATGAGGAATTGGATTATAATGAACGATAGGTTATATATTTAAGACGGGTCTATATATTAAGCATTACATACTAAAATTGATCACGTTTTCCTAATTAATCTAGTCGGTTAGGCCGCTTATAGGATAAAGGATAATATGCTAATCAAATTTTTAATTATTTACGAGAATTAAAGTGCAAGAAAGTTAATCGGGTCTCGGATATGGGTATACGGGTTAAGGTGATTGGGTAAATGGGTTTGGGTATTATAATAATATTAAGGTAATAGTTTAATGTTTGGGGGTCAAAATTGCCAAAATATGAAAGTATTTTATATAATTAATTAAACCATAATATAATAACAATTAATTTACTCGATACACGCGATATTTTACGGATAAAATTTCCCGAACAATAAAAAAACGGGTCGGGTATTGGTATTTGATAATTTAAATGGAAAACCCGAGTTGTTACACCCTACAGATGAAATTTTGCATGCTCACCTATGGTAATGGTTAGGTGTATTGCTTGATATCGGGGGTATATCATGTTATGGGGAACACTAGCTATTAATTAATTATACCTTAATCGTATCTAATGGCTGCTTGGTAGACTTTGATGCTTAAGCTTAGGTGGATAAACAATACCCTTAATCGTATTCACAATTCATGAAAAAAAAATATAGAGCAACAAAAGTTTTAAATCTGCTAATTTTGAGGTTTAAGTCAAGTTGGGGTGGCCTGGTCCGGTAAAAGCTGAAAATAAGGGGGTCTTAATTATGTAAACCACTGAGTAATATAATTGTTGGATCTTATTTGTCCCGGTAAAGATTAAGGCATGTGTTTAAGTGGATAAAAATATCGGTGATCATAGTTTTTGCGTTTTTCTAAGCTTTAAATTAACCTATATGTTTTTAAGACTGTATCTTCCGATTCTGATCCAACTGCATCAAACTTTTTCAGAGACGAAAAAAGAATAAGTGTGGGGATATTTGATATAATGCTAAATATTTTTGTTTACCGTGTATATTTTATTTAATATTTTAATAGTTCATGTTCTTTTTTAGTCGAGATTTGTATACTACTAACACTTTTTATGTTTCGTAGGCAATGGAAGTTGATCGTGATCGAAAAGGGCGAAAAAATTAGCTAAAAAGAACCAAAATGGAGATCCAGAACGCGTCAGAAAGGAACTGGACCAAGAACCGATTAGACCGGGCCGGTCTGACCGGCCCCCTATTGTAACCCGCCGTGCCGCGCGGCCTCAGGAGCTTTTCTGATCGCGCGGCGCCTAGTGAATGTTGATGATATTTTTTATTTCGTTTTTATTAAGTTTTGGGCCCTGTTTTTATTATAAAAACATCCCTAATTTTAACCTAAACATAACCTACTGCCACTAGACGAATTTGGAGTTCCTTGAAGCATATTTTCGAGTCTTGTGGTGATTTTGAAGGCACGAGAACAGCCGGTGAAGAGTTGGACGTTCGCGATTGAAGATTACGGGTTTTATCATCTCTGATTTCCCGTTCTTTATATTTTCACCATGTTTTGAGTTTTAATTGTTTTGTTTGATTGAGATTACACGATGCTAGGCTAAACTTAATAAACTACCTAGGTCGTGATGAACCTTTGTTCGGTTTAATTTTGATTGAGATTTGTTTCATTATGGATTTTATGTTTTAAGTAAATTGTTGAGTTTGAGTTAACTGATGCGTATGATTGCTTGGTTCTATTTACTTGGATTTATTGTTTCACATTGCCCTTGTTGATTGTTTCATAGGATAGGGTTTTGTGTGTTCTTGGCTATTTTATGATTGATATCAATTAAAATCATAGAAACAATAAAACTAATTAAATAGATAAAAGTGAGCTGCTAGCCTAGAAAGCTGTAAGGTGATAGGTTATTGATAGATCTTTGTTGGTCAGGATTGCTAGATTTAGTTCTTCGTAAGGAGTCCGTCTAGGTTTGATTGCCAACTTAGTCTATTAAGTCAATAAATTCTACTTAGCTATCTTTGATTTCCACGCTGTAACTAGGATCTCCTCATAAAGATACTTAGACATAAATTGTTAAATAACCGTAAGGAAGTTTAATTCATAAAACTGGTGAGTCTTAAAACTTGTTAGAATTCTATAGGCGTCTTCTTGAAGTTCAAGGGTCCTGTTCGGGTTTTCTGTCAAGGGTCTATTTTACGATCCCGGTTCCATAACTTAAGTTTCTCGTATAATTAATAACCGTAATTTTGGGTATTCTAGCCTAGGTAGTTGCTTTTATCATCAGAATTAATCTAAGGGTTTTCAATAATTTATTAATTTAATCAATTAGGGTTAAGGTTTTTATATTAAATTAATTAGTTTTAAAGTAATGATTATGTTTTATTATTATTATATTAATTAGGGTTTGTTTTAATTAATTAAGTATTAGTTTAATAATTAGGTTTATTTAAGTAATAATTAGTTAATCATTAGTTAGATTTTAATTAAATAGTTTAAAACTCCCCCTTAAATAATATTATTAAATAGTCGTGTCAGTAAGTCGAGTCTAAGTAGCTAGTATATGTAATTTATATAGTCTCGTGGGTTCGATATCCGGACTTACTTAGATGTACTAGAGTGAACCGGTACACTTGCCGGTTAGTAGTTTAGGAGTCTAGAGTATTACTTAATGTCTAGTTTAGCGTAATTTCAGTTAATAATTATTTGACTACTTTTCGAACATCAATTGGTTCGTTAACCCGGTTAGTTTAAATTTATTTGTTGCCGTTTTGTTTATATTTGTTTCGTTAACATTTTATTAAATATGGGGAAAAATGTTTTTGAGCGCTA
Source organism: Bidens hawaiensis (assembly GCF_021521415.1). Taxonomy (NCBI): domain Eukaryota; kingdom Viridiplantae; phylum Streptophyta; class Magnoliopsida; order Asterales; family Asteraceae; genus Bidens; species Bidens hawaiensis. Next base: position 42,473 of record NW_027497029.1, on the reverse strand, counting down.
TGGCTCGGTTTCGAGTATAGATCCGTCACTGAATATAAGAATAGTGGATTTGAATATATGATCTGTGCATGTGCACTATATGATGTGAATATACTATTTTAGTTTTTTTTTGTTAATATATACTACTAATTTTTCTAAAGCATGATTTGGGTAACGTAGTAAGTTGTAAAGTGTGTATGCCAAGTTAGCATGTGGTGACCAGTTTGACATGTTTTATTTTAATTCAATGTTATACATGAAGACAAATAGTTGAAATTATTAGTTGCAGTGTATGTATGAATTAGTGTACAATGTTACGAATGCATTATTTTATCAAAGGACAAAATAGTTATACAAAAAGCCTTCAGAAATTATATAAAATCATATCATTTCTCAGACTTCAAAACATACCAACCACGTAAAAATGGGTTTAAAACAATCATTAAAACATCACATAAACTATTTAGTGTATAAACATTGATTTATAACAAGATAAGGTTTGGTTTTCAGGTTTTTAATACATGTTCAAAGAAGTGTATACATATTTTAAAAAATTAAATATACATTTCATTCAAAGTGTATTACATTCCAAAAATGCACTACACAGATAGTAAATACATAATTTCATATTGTATTTACCTGCATAGACTAAGTAGAAAATTAATACAAAACAAGTACATCACACACACCTAACATTTTCACTAGTCAACTTTCTTCATTTAGGCCGCTTTGCAAAGTTTATGAACATATTACTATCACTTAACAAAAAGGTGGATAACATTGACATGAAAGATAATTTTCATGCTACAGTGTGAATAATAGATAACACAAGCAACTGATACAAAAGGGGTACAAACGCAATTAATACATCTAAACTGTAAACAATTATAATAAGTAACTAGTACAAGTTAATAACCAACAATTGCTTCCAGCTACCTACATTCCCTACCAATTGTCTTCCATAACTACGTGTAATGATCATCTACACACACACACACAATTAAATGACTAAAAAACGCTTTCACTTTCTTTTACTCTTCTACATTTGCATTCTCTTGAATAAGTTGTCAGGGTCAAGATCCCAACACCTATCTGGAAAGTTCAAGCCTTGACCTTTTAGCAAACAAGCTAGAACCTGGTGCGAAAACTGAACCATTTGTGTTTTTGTTAGTTGTTCTGATAAACATTCTTGCATAGCTATAATTCAGTCAAAGTTGTCACACACCCCAACTTTTTTTATAATAACCATCAAGAATCTCCCCATTTTATCTTGTTTCATTCCTTGCTTAGACCTTTTATTTCAACCCTCTGACAAGTTATGATACGTGTCAACACATCACCTTGTTTATGGTATATCTTGTAAGTCTGTAAATGAAACAACATATGAATGTAGTTTAGTGAACATGTATATTGTGTATGATGTAATATACAGTGTAGAGAAGTTGTGTTCATTGTAGGACTTTTTTATAGTATAAAACAACATATTAAATTTACCTTCACACACAAACTGCACACTTAATATTATATTGTAGTTTACCAATACCCAATTTTCGGATGAACCCTACACAATATTTGGATTAACTAGGTACCAATTTGCAGATAACCAAATACACACTTTTTAGATAAACCCTACACAACCTACATAGTATTTAGAAAAACCTTACTCAACTTACACTTAAAATAAAATATATTTAAATTAACACCTACCGAGCCTACAAAATATGTATAAAAACCCTACACAATTTTTAGATGAACCCTACATAGCCTACACATAACATATATTCAAATTAGATGAACCCTACACAATTTTTAGATGAACACTACACAATATGCAGAAAAACCGAGTACCAATTTTAAGAAAACCAACTACCAGTATGCATATAAACCCTACACTGCCTACACATAACCTAACGTAACATATATTCAAATTAGATGAACCGTACACAATTAGCAGAATATCGAGAACCAATTTTTAGAAAAAAACAACTACCAATTTGAATAAAAACCTACATCGCCTACGCATAACATAACCTATTATAAATTCAAATTAAATGAACCCTGCATAATTTGCAGAAAATTGAGTACCAATTTTTTAAAAAACCAACTACCAATTTGCCTATAAACCCTGCACTGCCTAAACATAACACAACATGTATTCAAATTAGATGAATTATACACAATTTTTAGATTAACCCTACACAATTTGCAGAAGAATAGAGTTAGAAAAACCAATTACCAATCTGCATATAAACCCTATACAGGCTACATATAACATAACCTATTATAAATTCAAATTAAATGAACCATGCACAATTTGCATAATTGAAAAACCAACTACGGATTTGCATATAAACCCTACACAACCCAGACATAAACATAACGTAACATGTATTCAAATCAACATACACATACATAATATAAACTCAATTTGTAGATAATTTTCACATATAATAGAAAATTTACCGATAAAAACTACACCACCAACACATAACAGAATACACACTTTGCAGATAACCCCTACACAAAAATCCCTAATTTTCCCCATATCAGTAATTTAAAGTAGTAAAATTTTTAATGTAGCTACGTCAAGTATTAAATCCCGGATGTTTTGAGTTATTCCTTACAAAAACAATACACAAAGTAGCCTACATACCTTGAATTATTGCATCTTGTTTGGTCACCATTAAGATTAAAAGAACCCCAATTATGTTTGACAGGAACACGCTAGCACTGATGATCGTTTCTTGTACACTTGAAAACACATTCGGTGAAGTGAAACTCGTTGATTTGTTGTATTAATTGCTTGCAGTGGACAGATTTTACACGATTAGCTTTCGGAATGGTTTGGGAGTGAAACTGGGATTTGAAAGAAGGGAATGCTGACGTTACAACTTTTAATCCTACATCTTTAGACAACGTTTCCCTTTATAACATAAATCATCAGATTACGTTGTTAAGATAATTACAAAATTATCATCCTTTATTTTAAACCATTGATGTGTTTAATCAATGGATGAGATTCACTTCTCTTACTTCTCACTGTAATATCACTTCTCGCATGAACCATCATATATATATATATATATACTAGAAGGGTGCCCGCGCGATGCAAAAGGTATTTGAACACAGATCATGTTAATCACATAACAAATATAAGTGTTTTTGGTTCGGTTAAAATCTTGAAATTGTTCAAACCAATAACTGGTTTGGCTTCTGTTTTCTTTTTCCTTTTTTACTTTCGGTTAGTTGGTCGATTTCAAAATTTTTAAAACGTAGTGAACGGTTGGTTCGCGGTAGATACCGAAAACCGACCATATAAAACCAGCCATACTATAAATGTTGATTGCATTTTAATCTTTTCTATTATTAGTTATTATATATATATATTATAATAATTTTTAACTTTCTTCACACACACACAATCACTATTCCTTTCATTTCAGCATAAATTTGTTGTATCTCCTGCATTATATATTGTACATCTTTAAGTGTAGTTTGAGTTTGACATGTGTTGTTTGAGTTTGACGCGTGGTGAGAAGGTTTGTATGTGAGTGTGATACTATCTACACTCCATCTATAACCGGTTCCCTCTCTCTACAAATCATCGCTATTCTCTGAGCAACCACTCATAGCAATCACCTTCGTATTCAACCACCCGTGATTTGTTGGAGGTTCCCGGCACCGTCCGGTTTCTGGTCGCGGTGTATTGTGGTGGGGAAGTGTGACGGTCATGTTTTGCACATTTGCGGCTCCGCTTTCGTCTGTTACAGTTCCGATTCATCTGTTGCCGGGTTCCATTTTGTAAACCCAGGCGGCGGCGATCCTGTGATTGTTGCCGGTTCCATTTTGGAACCCTAGGCGACGAAGGTGGCGGAGATCGGCAACTTTTGGTTATCAGTGGTTCTCTTATTATGCCTTTGGATCGGTTCTTCTCTTTAGTTTGCTCGCGGGTGAGTAATGTTTGTTTTCTTTTTTTGCTTCGTTTGATAACCTGTCTTTGGCTATTGCACAACGATTAACACTCCTATAGTCTCTAATGCTAACTGCTATTATCGAATACAAAATTTTCAACTTGAAATTTCGGATCGGCTCTCGGGTTTGAACTAGGAAGAAGATAAAGCAACATTATTTTTTTAGATATTCTGTCTGTATATTTATACTTTATAGTAAACTATGGTTGGCCAATTTCCCTTAAAACTGAGTTCACTAAGTATTTACCCTCTGTTTGATTTTATATGTTTTGTAATGTATTGATTGGATGCAATGTATTTAAGTTGAGGTGTATTTTTTGGTAGGTCTGTATTCAGATTACGACTGTTGCCGGCTTCCATTTCGGAACCCTATGGAACTGTAGCGGGGTAAGACTATGATGTTATGCCGATTTTGATAGTGTGCCCGATTTGGCTGCTAGGGATACTCCAACGTTTGCTGCCCGTTCTAACCCAAAACACTCGGGTACTGCTCGATCTTAGTCGCTTTTGAAGGTCTTTCATTCCCATTGACATACGATTCGTCTTTAAGGTGATTTTTCTGTTTTTTGATTAACGGTTTTCATGTGTTACTCAATTTGATTTGTCGTCTAAAAGGATCCATGTTTTGTACATCTTAAAATCAGATTTCTAAGCAAGGAACTTTATATATATTTTAAATGTCTTTTATGTTTATTGTAAAGCAAGGTTGCATACCTCTTTTTTTCTTTTGTAGTTGCATATACTTTGTATGTCAAATTTATGTTTATTATAAGATAAGGAAGCTACAAATATCACTTCCTAATGTGATTACACCTTTTGAGATTCGCTACATGTCGCGACTTCTGAATACTAGAAATACCAGTTAAGCCTTTTGTTGTCCTCAGTCTATGAAAATAACATTTAAGATGTTATTTTTGAAGATTGTGGTGAACCAAAATTCAAGTGATTTAACTAATCATATTTTGGTGCGTATGACGGGCATGGTCTGGATGGAGGATCTCAAGTATTCCTAGAAGAAAGCTTTTACTAATTGCTTTCATGAAGAGGTAGGTCCCCGCAAAGCCCAGTTGGACCCGCAAGACTCACCTTAAAGAGGTACGTCTGCGCAAAGACCAACTGGATCCGCAGGACCCACCATGCTCAGAGATGAAGACCTTACACGCAGTAAGCCAGCTGTTCCCGCAGGAAAGCCTCCCTTGGTACAATACCCTGCCTGTCCCCGCAGTTGTGGGTACAAGCCAAGAAGGAAGGCCACCCGCACTAACAGTAAGCCTACACGCATAAGGCACTAACTCTTAATACTTCAGTAATATCACCTGAAGAAGGAATGAGCAGGGTGGGAATATTCCCGCCCAAAAGAGCCAGTCCGTAGGCTTCTAGAAGATCTTTTGTACTATACCTACCAAGGTATGGACAAATAGACAAGATCTGACAAAAGCGACCCATGAACCAATCACAGGGTGACAGCTCACCGACAATAGTACGAGGAGGAGCACGCTCCAATACAAAATGTCACTATCAGCTGCTGCCTACCCACCAACTCCCATCGTGGCACGAACATAGCCCATGGTTGGTGGAAAAGGAATATTAAATACAGCTGGCCGTACCTGCTTGGAAACCTACCTTCGGCTATAAATACTCCAACACCTTGGAACGGTATCATCTTCTCTTCTCTCTAGCTATTTCTCTCGATATACACTTATATTCAGAGCAATCTAGTCTGATTCTCACGCCGGAGGGTGGTCACAAGGAGGAACCCCCCCCCCCCTTCTCAGTGACGAGCTCACGGTGTCTGTTTTGCAGGTCGAGAAGAATAACCATCTTTGCTGGACCTAACCCTCGTGGGAAACATTTACTTAACCCCCAGATTATCCTTAATCTGTCGGGGTCATTTAGTGTTTCTTCATTGGCGCCATCCGTGCATTAAGCTAGAACTTATTCATCTTTTTTCAGTTTTTCAAACTTCTAGAAAGATGGTTAGGGTTACTCCGATGCCAAAGCCACCGAGTGACCAAGAAACTCCGGTAACCACAACCCCAGCTACTGGGGGAAACACCGGTGAATACACGATTTTTACGAACGCTACCCCGGTTACCCAAGCCGGGGCAAGTGCAGTAAACAATCCTCCCCTGGGATTCATTGATACCCAGTTGGAGAAACAACAGACGAGGCTTCCCCGCCAAACACTAGAACAAGTTAAAGCTTGGGCGGAAGCACGTCAGAAAGAATTCCAAGCCGAGTTGGATGAACGTTTACGTTCACTCCAACAGGCCAATGACGAATTCGGAAGCATTCGACAACAGCTCAACATGAGCAATGATTGCGAGTATGTGGATGACGAAAATTGGGAAGAATCTGACAATGATGCAAACCCTCGTCATAAGGCGAAAGGGAAGCGTAAAGAAGACTTCCACTTTTAAGAAATTTCGAGGAAACCTTCAAACCAAAGAACACGGGGGGAAACCCACGTGACTTCTCCAAAACTTTCAGACCAACTGTTGCGAATGCGGGAACGTCCAAATTCGCAAGGGACATTGCGAAAGCAATCGCTCCAAAGAGTGCCAAACAGATATCCAACATAGGCACTTACGATGGCATATCTGACCCGGACGATCACCTGAATAGATTTATAGCGGGGGCAACCGTCAGTAATTGGACGGAACCCACGTGGTGTTACATGTTCCAAATGACGCTTGTCGGGGCAGCCAGAGCGTGGTTTGATCGTCTACCGATCCACCACATCTATGATTGGGCAGATTTCCAGCACAAGTTCAGCCAGCACTTCAGTCAACAAAGGAAATATACTGAAGAGCAGTGGGCGATCCTCAACTGCGTCCGAGAGGAAGACGAATCTTTGCTAGACTTCATCACTCGCTTCAACTCAAAGAAGCTAAGTCTGGGCACCATTAGCGAAGATCTTGTTCATGCCGCTTTCATCCAGGGCGCTGAGTACCCAGAGCTCATCCGCACGTTGACGGGTAAAGATGGCATGCCATCCACATGGGATGCCATCATGACGACAGCTACACGCTTCGCCGAGACGGAGAAGAAACTGGGTAGAAATCTTCCTCAGAGCACAAACCTCTACACGCAGAGAACAAGAGAAAATAACGTCCGTACCGCCCAACAAAATAAGAAGAGGAAGCTTGGTATTTGGCAGTCAAGGATAAACTTCGACGCCTCATCTAGCTCTCGCCCTCTCTTAGGCGGAAGGGACAACACGCACCCGTCGAACCAGAATCCCAGATGGACGCCACTCACCAAAAGCGTCACCGAGATATTTGCCACCGAGAAACTCCCATGGCGAAAGGCTCCAATAATCCGACAGCGTCATAACGCTGATCAGAGCAAATCCTGTGACTTCCACGGGACCAAAGGCCACACCACGGAGGAATGCACATCTTTGAAGGATATCGTCGAAACATTCGTCAAAGATGGGAAACTCACACACCTCGTGGCGTCAATCAAGAACGGAGGGAGGAATGCCAATCGGTACAAAGGCAATGGACGAAAGCCCGTCGACATCAGCATTCACATGGTTCATGGCAAAGTCAGAGGAAGAAAACGATGAACAACAGAGCCAAGTGTGTGGAAGGAAGCTGAAGTGCGCTTCCCGCGGGTGCCAGGAGGGCCCAACAAAGAAGGCCCCATAGTCATCAAAAGCCAGCTGGGGCACTACATCACCTCCCGCACTCTTGCTGATAACGGCGCTTCGTCAATGGTCATGTACAGGCAGTTCTTCGACAAGCTAGACGACGAAGACAAAGAACACCTAGAAACAGTTTACGCCTCGATGGAAGGGTTCGATGGCAGCACAAATACCCCCTTGGGTATCCTATCCTTCCCCGTCATTCTCACGGACGGGAAGTACTCCCGCACAGAATACGTGGACTTCGTTGTAATGAGGAAGCCACACCACACATACGACATTCTCTTCGGGAGAGATGGGATGGCAAGATTTAATGCCGTGGTGTCTTCGGTCCATGGGATGATGGGATGGCCAACAGCTAAGGGTGTCGCGATGATCACGGGTATTCCCCAGGTATGCATCGCATCTGTCTCATCTAAACCCAAACCAAAGATGGCTAAACCAACCATTACCGAGCCGGAAGAATTGGCCTTTAATGGCAAGCACCCTGACCAGGCCGTTACCATTGGCCCAACGATCACTAATCCCACGCGCACCTTACTCAAACGCTTATTGCAAAAAAATGCTAACATCTTCGCGTGGACACCAGCTGACATGACTGGTTTACCCCGAAGTAAGGCGGAACATAAGCTCAAGTGTGACCCGGCTTTTACGCCGGTCATACAAAAGCGTCGCGTAATGGGTGCGGAACAGGCTAAAGCGTGTAGAACCCAAGTCAAGAAACTCCTTGACGCAGGCATCGTACGCGTTAGTAAATATCAAACATGGGCTGCAAATCCCGTCATGGTACCGAAATCCAACAAACAATGGTGCATGTGCATAGATTTTAAAGACTAAAACAAAGCATGCCCCAAGGATTGTTACCCGTTACCCGAAATTGACCTTAAGGTAGATTCGTTAGCACCGTTTCGCCTTAAATGCTTCCTTGATGCGTATAAGGGATACCATCAAATCCACATGGCCGTTGACGATCTAACAAAACCGCATTTCGGACGCCCGATGGCACATTTTGTTGCCAAATGATGCCATTCGGACTTAAGAATGCTGGGTCCACGTACCAACGCTTGATGGACAAAGAGTTCCATGCCCAAATCGGGAGGAATTTAGAAGTTTACATGGATGACTTGGTCATCAAAAGCCTTGAGCCAGAGGCGATGTTGACAGACATCGAAGGAACTTTCAACACGCTCAGAAAAATAAACATGAAGCTCAACCCGAGCAAGTGTTCCTTTGGGATGGAAGAAGGGAAGTTCTTAGGAGTCATGGTTACCAAAGATGGCTTCAGAGCGAACCCTGAAAAGGTCGAAGCCATTATGAAAATGGAATCACCTACTACCATCAAACAGGCTCAGACACTGAATGGACGACTAGTCGCACTTAACCGCTTTTTGGCAAACCATGAGGATAGGTCGTTCCCATTCGTGTCAACATTGAGAAATTGCTTGAAGAAAACGAACTTCCGCTGGACACCAGAAGCGGAAGCAGCTTTTCAAGAGATTCGGTCACGCTTGATCGAACTCCCAACGCTCACAGCACCAGAAATGGGGGAGGAATTAATTCTCTACCTCTCCGCCACAGACAGAGCAACCGGGGCAGTCTTACTAGTAGAACGAAAAGGCATCCAGATGCCCGTCTACTATGTAAGCCGCGTCTTAACGGACGTGGAAACCCGGTACTCTACCCTGGAAAAATTAGTCTTAGCACTTGTACAGGCTTCACGCAGGCTAAGACGATATTTCCAAGGTCACCCAATCACCATTCTCACCAACTTCAAACTTGCAAACGTTCTAGGCAAACCTGAGTTGTCGGGACGCCTAGCCAAATGGGCAATTGAGTTGGGGGAATACGCGATAAAGTACAAGCCAAGACCAGCCATAAAAGGCCAGGTCTTGGCCGACTTTATTGCGGAAGTCCCCGCATCGCGGGAAAAAGAGTGCCAGGAAGAGGCTCAACCCTCTCCAGCACAAGACATTAACGATGTCTGGCGACTTTATACTGATGGAGCAGCCAACAATGAAGGTTCAGGCGCAGGGTTGAAACTAACTAACCCGGCAGGCCAAGAATACACTTACGCTATTCGGCTTGATTTCCCAAGTACGAACAATGAAGCGGAGTACGAAGCATTCTTGGCCGGATTAAGAATTGCGCGTAAGATGGGAGTGAAAAACTTGGAAGTCCACGTGGACTCCATGCTAGTAGCCAACCAGATAAACGGGACGTACACGGCCGTGAATGACATAATGGCCCTGTACTTATGCGCGATTTTAACGATTGCAAAGTGGTGCACATCAAGCTAAGCGAAAACAAATCTGCGGATGCGTTAAGCAAGCTTGCATCGTTAGCCTTCACCCACTTGGGAAAGGACATCCGCGTTGAACTTCTTGGAGCACCATCAGTCCCGCACAAGGAAATTTGTGTCATCCAAACTAGCACGGAAACATGGATGACACCAATCATAAATTACCTTGCAGCAGGTATACTACCAGAGTCGAAGACACAGGCAAGAAAGATACGCTGTAAATCACTGAACTATCAACTTGTCGATGACATACTTTATAGGCGTAACTTTCTTGGCCCACTCCTCAGATGCGTTGACGACCAAGATGCCGACTACCTCCTAAGGGAAGTACACGAGGGCATCTGTGGAGTACACGCAAGTCCACGCGCAGTTGTAGCTAAGCTAAACAACGCGGGATACTTTTGGCCGGGGATGCACACGGATGCGCTGGCCTACATCAGAAAATGTAGGTCCTGCCAGCTTTACGCACCCAACACGCATCGCCCGAAGAACGAACTTGTTCCAGTCACTTCTTCATGACCATTCCAGAAGTGGGCCATCGATGTGACAGGCCCATTTCCCACAGCAGCAAGGAACGTTCAGTTCCTAGTGGTAGCCATCGACTACTTCACCAAGTGGATAGAAGCAAAACCCTTAGCCCAAACAACCGCAAAACATATCAAAAAATTTATTTGGGAATTTATTATTTGTCGTTTTAGACTTCCACAGAATTTGGTGAGCGATAACGGCACCAACTTTGCTGACCAGAAGCTACAAAAGTGGCTGAAAGAGCTTCAAATCACCCACACCTTTACCTCAGTGGCACACCCGCGGGGTAAGGTGAGGTGGAAAGAGCCAACAAGAGCATCGTCGACGGCATAAAGAAAAGACTCTTGGAGCTTAGATCCAGCTGGGTGGACGAAGTTCCACATGTTCTTTGGGCAAACAGAACGCTGAAAAAAGCAAGCACGGGCGAGACTCCGTTCAGCCTCACCTATGGCACTGAAGCCATGGTTCCAGTCGAGATTGGTCTACCCTCACCAAGAGTCATAACTCAACCAGAAGACAATGATGCGGAAAGACGGTTAGACCTTATGCTAACCGAAGAGCGCAGAGACCTAGCCGCAGCGCTTGAAGAAAACTACAAGCGACAAATGCAAAAGTACTACAACAAACGGGTGAAACTCTGCAACTTCAATGTCGGAGACTACATACTGCGTAACAACGAGGCTTCGAACCAAGAGCGCCCAGGAAAGCTGGCCCCGGTCTGGGAAGGGCCATACATTATTAAAGAAGTTTTGGGAAAGGGCGCATACCGGCTCGAAAGGCTCGATGGCACCCCCATCCCAAGAACATGGAATGGAGCTCAATTACGCAGATGTTACATGTAGATCAATTCCAAACTTGTAAAGAAAAGGCCTAGAGCCACTTCTAATGGAAATGATTCTCCTTATCACATTGTGTTGATAGCCTTACCTTTATACTTATGAACTGACCACACCGATATGCCGGTATTCACCGCATAAATAAGTGAGGGAGGAAGTAAGTCGTTGCGTGTGGAAAGCGGCACAACCCGCATAAACACAAAAACAGTAAATATTTCTAAGGGGAAGATGAGGAAAACCTTCACGCAGGTCAGATATAGATAAAGTTTGGTCATCCTACTAAGTGAAAGTGACGGTCCTACCCGCATAATCATGATAGAGGAAACAGAACATTAACCTATTATCTAACACGCGTCGAAAGGTTAACTTATTCAAAACACTTAGAAAATTGCTAAGTTAAACTAAAATATGCATGAGCAAATCATATAATGTTTACAAGGCAAGGCGTTAACAAAACATTTATATCCACAATAAAAGTTGTTCAAACATTACAAAATGGCTAGGTATCTACCCGCCTACAAAAAATACAAATCTATCCTAACGGTTGGAAGGAATCTCAAGATTCAAGCTTCGGGACCACTTCCTCCAAACCCACTTGAACCCGCACCATCAGATGGCTGCGGCGGTTCTAGGAAAGCTTTGAGAACAGCTAGCCCGTCATCAGCAGCGGAAACTTCATTCACCTTCTCCACAACCGGATGCGGGAAGGCATCATACTGGTTCACAGCTTGGTCATAGGCAGCTTCAGTATCAACATCATGTAAAGGAAAATTGAAAGGCGGGATGCCTTTCTCTGCAAAGGCATCATCATGGGATGTGTTCGCGAATATCCGATGCACAATCTACAATAAAAAATATATAAAAAACTTTTCTAAGTATAAAGAAAAGCGCAAAGCAAAGAAATTATGGAGCTATGCGTACCTGCGGCAACGCTTCTCGTAGAAGCCAATCCTTATTGGATAGAGCTTCTTGAAGGGTAGCTTGAGCTTGATCGCGGGCGCGTTCAGCATCATTCTTGTTGAGGTTGGCAAGCAACACGTCCTTGGCAGCAGCCTCTTCAACGCCTTTAAGCTTGCGCTCAGTGCGATCAAGCACAGCCATCTGATCCAAGAGCTCTTGTAGCTTCTTGGCATCCTCTAAAGCCAAAGCCTCATGAGCCTGCTGAAGCTTCTCCAGTTTGGCTTTAAGCTCTTAATTCTCAGCGCGCAGAGGCTCAGCAACGGCTTCAGCTTTGGTGGCCCTTTCGGTCGCATTACGCGCAGTTTCCTTGGCTAACCTAAGCTGTTCGTTAACAGCTTGAGTAGCCTTGGAACGGGCCTCATGCCTGGCTTGGAGCTCGGCCTCAAGGTCCTTGAAGGCCTTTTCTTTTTCAGCAGCGGTGGCGGCAAGCTTCTTGTTCTCCTCCCGCAGCGATCACACCTGAGCCACCTCCAGCCTACGCGCAGTCTTTAACTTGTCGTTTTCACGACAAAGTAACTCGACACGCGGCTGCATCCGGGCGAGAAGAATTCGAAGCTCGTTGGACAACCTGCCCTCCTGGTAGCTAGCCATAGCCTCCCCCAGTGCACCGCTTGGAGCGGCATGTCGCGCCCAGTCGATGCAGTCTGCAGCCATCCTGAGAGTCGCGCCTCAGCGGATATTCCACCTTGGCGCATAGACCTCATTGGAATCTGAAACTGCAACAAAAAACAGTTAAGAAAAATTGAATCAGGAGGAATAACAGACCAAAGTAACCCCACGCACCTGTAGGGTCGATAACAGGCCGATAGCCGCTAAACCCATCACCTGAACCTAAAGGATATCCATCCAAGAGGTCAAGGAGATGGGAAGGAGGCAAAGGTTGGACTCTCTCATCAACAGAGGTAAGTCTACAGGTCCCAATCTAAACATACCTGAAGAACTGGCCCCAACAGAGGTAGTCGCTGACGCCGAATGTGACAATGCAGAAGCCATTGAGGTAGAGACCATCGGAGATGAACTCATTTGAGATGAACTCATAACCGTGGTAGCCGCCGCAGATGAGCTCTCGGAAAAAGTCACCGCCGGTCCGGTGAAGGATGTAGTAAAGATGGCACTGATGGCCGGCGGAGATGACGTCATAACTGGAACAGTTTCTTCAACAGTGTGAGCAACTGAACCAGCACCAGAAACAGGCGCAGCCGCCTGGGTCATCGCCTCGGATAGGTTGACCAAACCTATCGTCGTGGGTCCTGAACCGCTTCCTCCCGCACCGCTCTCGAAAGCGGATAAGTCCACTCCTGCATGAAGAAAAACAAAAGATATTAAAAACAAAGGCGGAAAGAAATGCGGAAAAGGTACACAAAAAATATACTTACTGGCTTTCTTGATCCTGAAAGACCTGACAGGGGGAGATAGACCCGATGAAACTGGCCTCTTCGCGCCAGTCACCTTCGCAGCGCTTGGTGACTCGGAAGTGACAGCCATTGTCTCAACCTCTGAGACAATGGTCTCGTCACCACCACCAAGGTTCCCCGCCACCTCGTCACTTTCAGTCTCGGAATTAGACTGATTCCCCAGGTCGACGACGGAAGCAACCTTCGCCTTGCCCTTCACGCCAGCAGCCTTCTTCTTCCTCACAAAGAAAGGCCCATCTGCGGATCCCTCATCAGAAGATGACAAAATCAAAGGAATTCCAGCAGAAGTTTGAGCATGGAGAGGACGAGGATTAAAGAACTCCTTACCTGGCCGAGTGGCGCTTAAAATTTCGTGGCCCGGCGGGTAGCCCTCTACGAATCTATCCGCCGTCTGCTCCAAAATGGGCAACTCGTTCTCATCGAGATCACGAGTACCCAACCGTACGGGACCACCAGTCTCCCGCGGATGCAAGAGCGACTGTAAGTCGTTCCCCTCTGAAATAAAAAAGATAATGTTAGAAGAAAATCCTAAACCAACATAAAAGACGGAGCATACCGTAAGGAATATAGTTCAAACCGTATTCAAGGACGATGGGTATTTGCGGCGTCCCAGACCTGGCATCCTTCCACACGCGGCTCATCCCAAGCATCACCATCCCAGACTCCGCGAAGCGATAAACCGGAGTCTGGATCTGGGAGATCTTGGCGAACCATTCCATCTCCTGGTAATTAGAGGCGTGAAGGTTAGGGAGTGCCCTCCCATTCTTGAACGTCATCGCGATGGGGACGACGCGAGCGGAGAGGTAGAAAAACTCCCGCTTCTAAGAATGAAGACTAAGCTCAGTAGCGCAGATCTTCAACCCCTTGATTCGAGTAACAAGGGTATACCAGCCCTGGATGCACCTCCAGGTGTAGAAGGTCATCAGACGGTCGATGCGGGGCTCGATGTCCAAAATACGGCACACCCATTCAAAATGGCGAACTTTAGCAATCGCCATTGGGTGCACCTCCGTCAAATGTACACCGTGTTTCTTCAAAACACGGTATACGAACTTCATTAATGGGAATCTTAGATTCCCATATATGAAGAACGAGGCGTAAACCCTATCTTGCCCTTAGGGGCGTCGTATACGGTCTGGTTGGCCTCCAGGAACTCTGGCTCATACGGCTCCAGCATGAACTTCTTGACGATGTAATGGTATACATCGACAGAAAGAGTACACTGGCACTCGCCAGCAGTACTCTTATCGTCCTTGTCGGACGTGGATGTCGGGTTCTCGAGGTAAACGTCGGACTCCTCGACGTTAACCTCGGCGTCATGAGTAGAAGAAGACATTTTTTAAATGTTAATGAAAGAAAGCGGTTTCAGGAGAATGCTCGCCGGAAAAGATGAGTATTCGCCGGAAATCGCTTAAAAGGAAAAGGAAAGGTGAAGTGAAGGTATGGGACGAGATACACCCTCTCCCCCCTTATATACTCATCGCAATGAATGCGATGAATTTAATGCGGATGAGAGAGAAAGCGCGGGTGCAATGACACGGCGACACGTGTGGATAAAGCAAGCTGGCAACAGGTGTGGAATGGCGCGTGTCATGAAACTCGCGCCCACGCGCCTGAAAAAGCGTCCTGATTGACCACATGCTGTCACGTCGTCATAACTTCCTGCACGTCCTGAAACCGTCAGAAGACGCCAACGTCCCTTCAACCGTTTGGACTATCCTTATCCTTTCACCAACTCTCCGAATTCCAGAAAGATTCAAAAAGATTCAAAAATAAGAGGGAATGTACCCCCCTACCTTGGAAAGCAAGAAACCGTAACACAAGTGCGGGTACAGTGTCAAGGCGAAACCCTTCACATACTTAGCACTTGCAGGGAATTGAAGCCAAGAAGATACTTTGGAAAACAAGAAACCTAAGACAAGTGCGGGTACAGTGTCAAGGCGAAGCCCTTCACATACTCAGCACTTGCAGGGAATTGAACCCAAGATGGATCTTATGGGTCATGCTTGCGGAAAGGGAAATAACACCCCCGCATGGCGGGAACGTTGAGAACTAGATTGTTTGAAGCTTCTAGGTGGAATTGGTTGTTTAACATAACTGATCACTAAGTCTAAAACTACCAATACCCCGTGGAGAATCTACACAAGTGAAACTCGACGCTCCCGACTTGCGGAGAGGTTACGCACCTACCCGCATCATACCCAAAGATCAGGCAGAAAAAGTCGGGAATTTTCTGCAAGTGACATTAGGAAAACCGCGAGAAGAATCCCCACGGAGAACCTTAAAAAACGAAAACCCCTTTAAAACCACTTGCTTAAAGTCCAAAAGTTCACCTCACTTATTAACAATTCATGAGAAGAACAATGGACTGGGGGGACTTGAAGAGGTAGGTCCCCGCAAAGCCCTGTTGGACCCGCAAGACTCACCTTAAAGAGGTACGTCTGCGCAAAGACCAACTGGATCCGCAGGACCCACCATGCTCAGAGATGAAGACCTTACACGCAGTAAGCCAGCTGTTCCCGCAGGAAAGCCTCCCTTGGTACAGTACCCTGCCTGTCCCCGCAGTTGTGGGTACAAGCCAAGAAGGAAGGCCACCCGCACTAACAGTAAGGCTACACGCATAAGGCACTAACTCTTAATACTTCAGTAATGTCACCTGAAGAAGGAATGAGCAGGGCGGGAATATTCTCGCCCAAAAGAGCCAGTCCGTACGCTTCTAGAAGATATCTGTCACACCCTCAAAATCCATTAACAGAGTTTTACCGTCAGAGGGTGTGAACTAACAGGATCGGAATCATCAGTTATAATCAAACCATAAAAACGTTTAAATGAAAATAAGTGCGGAAGCGTAAAACCATAGAAACAACGCTACGTCACGCAGGACGATTTTAAAACCAAGGATAACAGTTAAAAGTAAGTTTGCATAGTTAAAAGTTTATCAAGCAATGCATGTTCCTAAACCGCGCGCCCGCCTCGGCTACCTGAGAATAACATACTAAAAGTGTCAACACAAGGTTGGTGAGTTCACAAGTTATATAAAATAAATCGTTTAGCGTTTGCGTTCAGCATTTTACGTTAAGTGTTTTGCGTAACCACGTTACGGCGTTTAAGCGTTTTGCGTAACCACGTTACGGCGTTTTGCGTTACCAGATAGTGTTATGTCAAATTATATATCGATAGGTAGCTAGTCTATACAACAAGTATTACTAAGTGTTCGACACCGAAGCTGACTCGTTTAGTAAGTGCCTTGTCACCAGGTCCTCCAGACCATGGTACGTGTTAGCCAAAATTACACCCGTTCGACCTCCAGTCGAGTTTAGCGTTGGGTGGGGTTTGTCAAACCCAGTAGTACTACTCAACAGTGACTCGCTATTCTAAATATTAACCGGTTCGATGTGTAGGACTTAAAATATTTCGTTTGCCACTTAGCCTTTACAAGTGATATATAATTTATAACAAAATCTTAAATGCGTTGTGGAGTATGTTATCTCCCCCAAGTGAAAAGCGTTTGAAAAACAGTTTAGAGAGAGGAAAGTGAAACTCACTGTTTGCAAAGAATTTCCCAAAATAAATCACCAAGATGCGCGTCACCGAAAAACTCTCTCTAACGTTCTAAAACAACAAAGAGATTTTTCTAAGTGTCGGAATATTATCGAGTCTCTAGACCCGGCACATAATACCTATGCACATAACATGTTTCGTGTTTCGTTTGTGAATCGTGTGTGACTTTCACAAGTGTTTTTGTGACACATCACATGTGTAAGCAATCATATACGTGTCATGTATTCATAACGTACATTACTAGCAATTATTCTCCGTAAGGGCATTTTGGTCAACAAATAACAATTAACTAACCATTATTCCCCATAAGGGCAATTTGGTCAAATCATGGCAATCAATTAGCAACTATTCCCCGCAAGGGTATTTTGGTCAAAACATAACAATTATATAACAAATATCATATTTCATGCATTTTTACACAACTCAGCAGCTAGTTTCACCGAGACAGAAATCCTACTAGAAAGATTGTACTATTTCACTGATCATAGCATCTCAATTAATTTACCAAAAATCATCACAGAAGCACATATGTCTTAGGTTTCCATAACATATTTTATTACATTTTTATTCCTCATATTTTTCTCACAATCATCAAATCATTACAGCAAACTCATACCAGTCAGATTCATGCACAACAGAATGTTATTTGCAATTACCGTTAAACGAAAAATCCTATAAATGCAAGACCACTTGGGTTTGGTTCTTAACTCAATGAGTCAACTTCCAGAAGTGGAACCAACCCAATTGGTCTCGTAGTTCATGAGATATAACATTTACAACATAACCTAACAGCAGGTCTAACAGCTCAGCTTTGCACAACGTTTTTGTAAAATCATAAAAGTTAACTTCTACTTGTCCAAAAATTACAAATTTATACTTTATAGAAACTAGACTCAACCTAGTTTACCGCAGTATCAATAATCTCAACCAATTTTCACGTTTACACTTCGTTACAGTCACTTAAACATCATATACACATTCTGTCCAGAAACTGTTTGCATCCAAACTCAATATATTAACAACCTATGAACTATCATGCATTCATATGACCCTCTAGACTCCATAAACACCATCCATGCACATCAATTACATATTACATGCTTGATTAGGGTTTGTGTTTGAATTCAAATCAAAGACACAACAATCAACATGCAACAAGATTCAATCTAGCTATCAAATCATCATCAATCAACAACAATCATGTTAACTTCATACATACATGAAATCGGCTCATCTAGGGTTTTCAATTAACCCATTAAACATCAAAATCAAGCAACAAGAATGTAAAGGATGATCAATTTTACATTCCTAGCACCTAGTTCTTCAATCAAACACTTGATTTGATGTTGTATGTGTATGTAGAGTGGACGGCTGCCAAGGAGAGGGGTAGGGAGGGTTTGCGATCGGAACTTTGTGGGAAAGAAGAATAATAGTTAGGGTTAAGGTTAAGGATCTATTTATAAACACACAAGTTACACTCAAGTCCCTCCACTTCTAAGTATTACTTTTCTAGCCTAACTAACTTGTTTTCATCTTGAGTTAACGTTTATAACCATGTTATCACATAACACATAAGTCTAACACATAATTATCACATAATTACTGTTATGACGTTTTTCGTTTATTTATCAATCGTTTGCGTCAACTTGTTTGCGTTTCGGTGCAAATCCCGAAAGACTACACATGTAGTAAGTGTTAAGCGTCATTTAAACCCTAATTTCAGGTTAACTCCGTTAACTCAGCTCCGTCAATTAAAACATAAGATCACTAAATCTATAACGCACACTTCATTACATTTAAACCCTAGTTTAAATGTAATGAAGTGTGCGTTATAGATTTAGTGATCTTATGTTTTAATTGACGGAGTTGAGTTAACGGAGTTAACCTGAAATTGACGATTGTCACATCATTCCCATGTTAAAGAATTTTCGTCCCGAAAATTTGAGTCAAGTCGTGATGAGTGTCTGAAAGAGTAAAAAAAAAATTTCAGTTTGTCATATCATCCCCTAGTAGAAAAAAAATTCGTCCCGAAATTTAATTCATACCTCCGGTGATGTCTGACGGTTTGCCGGGTTTCGCGGTTTTCTGTGTTTGGTTAGCCCTTCAAAAAGGTGAGGATACTTTTTCATCATTTGATCCTCGCGTTCCCACGTGAACTCCGGTCCACGTCTTGAGTTCCATCGAACCTTAACGATTGGAATTTTGCTGTGCTTGAGCGTTTTGGTTTCCCAATCCAAAACCTCGGCTGGTTCCTCAATGAAACGTAACTGTTCATCAACTTGTAGTTCCTCCAAATGGACTACTTGGGTTTCATCAGACAGGCATTTCTTCAAATTTGACACGTGGAATACATTGTGTATGCCACTGAGTTCTGTTGGCAGGTCCAGTCGGTACGCCACCGGACCAATGCGCTCAGTTATCCGGTACGGGCCAACATACCGTGGGTTGAGTTTGTTTCGCTTCCCAAAGCGAACCACACCTTTCCAAGGTGAGACTTTGAGTAACACCCGATCGTTCACTTGAAATTCGAGAGGTTTTCGGCGCTTGTCTGCGTAACTCTTTTGGCGGTCTCGTGCTGCTGCCATGCGATTTCAGATTTGAACAATCTTTTCCGAAGTTTCGAGTACCAGTTCTGGACCAGTGATTTGGCTGTCACCCACCTCTGCCCAGCAGAGTGGTGATCGACACTTCCGTCCGTACAGCGCTTCAAACGGCGCTGCCTTAATACTTGCGTGGTAGCTGTTATTGTACGAAAACTCTACCAAGGGTAAGTGGGGTTCCCAACTTCTTCCGAAATCCAAAACGCATGCACGCAACATATCCTCCAGGGTCTGAATAGTTCGTTCACTTTGCCCATCCGTCTGAGGATGGTATGCTGTACTCATATCGAGACGGGTGCCCAGTGCGCTTTGCAGCGACTTCCAAAAGTGCGAAGTGAAACGAGAATCTCGATCGGAAATGATCGAGACAGGCACTCCGTGTCTCGACACTACTTCTTTCATGTAAACACGAGTCAGTCTTTCCATTTTGTCCGTTTCCTTAATTGCTAGGAAGTGTGCCGATTTAGTCAACCGGTCAATGATCACCCAGATGGTATCGCATCCCGTCGGTGTCTTAGGCAAACCCGTAATAAAATCCATTGAGATGTGTTCCCATTTCCACATTGGGATTCCGGTTGTTGCAGTAGACCAGATGGTTTCTGGTATTCTATCTTGACTCTGGCACAAGTCAAGCATTTGCTCACGTAGGTGGCAATGTCGGCTTTCATGTTCGGCCACTAGTAAAGTGCCTTTAAATCATGATACATTTAATCTGAGCCAGGGTGGATAGAATATCGGGACTTGTGAGCTTCGTCCATCACTAGAGTTCTCAACTCTCCGTATCGTGGAACCCAAATCCGGTTCTCAAAATATCGGACCCCGTCCGATCTGGTTTCAAGTTGCTTGTTCATGCCCCGCATGAGTTCCGATGGAAGATTATCTTCTTTTAAAGCTTCAAGTTGCGCATCGCGAATCTGATCGGGTAAGCTGGCATGAATCGTGAGTTGCAATGCTCTCACCCGTCGGGGTTTATCTGTTTCTTTTCTGCTGAGGGCGTCGGCCACCACATTGGCCTTGCCAGGGTGGTACTTGATGGCACAATCATAATCTTTAAGCAGCTCGACCCAACGACGCTGTCGCATGTTCAGCTCCTTCTGATCGTAGATATGTTGGAGACTCTTGTGGTCGGTGTAAATGGTAAACTTGGTACCGTACAAGTAATGCCTCCATATCTTAAGAGCAAACACCACAGCTCCGAGTTCCAAATCGTGGGTCGTGTAGTTCTTCTCGTGAACCCGTAGTTGTCGAGAGGCGTAGGCTATAACCTTCTCGAGTTGCATCAGTACACAACCGAGACCTTGTATAAATGCGTCACAGTGTACCTCAAAATTTTCCGTTCCCTCAGGGAGGGCTAAAATAGGGGCGCTACAAAGCTTGGTTTTCAACAGTTGAAAAGCGGATTCTTGCGCGTCACCCCAATTGTACTTAGTGCCCTTGTGAGTCAAAGCGGTGAGGGGTTGAGCAATCTTTGAAAATCCCTCGATGAAATGCCGGTAGTAGCCGGCCAGTCCTAGGAATTGTCGCACCTCAGTCGAAGTCTTAGGTGCTTCCCAGTTTTTGATGGCCTCTACCTTACCTAGATCGACATGGATACCATTCTCGTTGATCACATGTCCTAAAAAGTGAACCTCGCGAAGCCAAAATTCACATTTCGAGAGTTTAGCATACAGTTGTTGCTTCTTCAATAGTTCCAGAATTACCCTTAAGTGCTCTTCGTGGTCAGTCTCGTTCTTGGAGTAGACGAGAATATCATCGATGAAAACAATCACAAACTTGTCGAGGTACGCCTTGCATACTCGATTCATGAGATCCATAAATACGGCTGGTGCGTTGGTTAGGCCAAAAGGCATAACCGAAAACTCGTAGTGACCATACCGTGTTCTGAAGGCCGTCTTTGAGATATCTTCTTCGCGCACTCTCAGCTGGTGGTAACCGGATCGGAGATCGATCTTCGAGTAGTAACTCGATCCTTGAAGCTGGTCAAACAAATCATCAATTCGGGGTAAAGGATAATGGTTCTTGACCGTCACCTTGTTCAACTCCCGGTAGTCGATGCACATTCGGAAAGTCCCGTCTTTCTTTCGGACAAACAAGACAGGGGCTCCCCATGGCGATGAGCTAGGTCGGATAAAGCCCTTATCCAACAAATCTTGCAACTGAGTGGACAACTCCTGAAGTTCCGCCGGTGCGAGCCGATACGGGGCTCGTGCTATGGGTGCTGCACCGGGTGTCAACTCGATTTGGAATTCGACTTGACGAATAGGAGGGAGTCCGGGCAAATCCTCTGGGAAAACTTCCGGAAAATCTCGCACAACCGGAATATCTTCAATTTGTTTCTCCTCTGCGGGTTTCTCAACAATCTGCGCCAAAATCGCCGGATGACCCTTTCGTAGATACTTCTGCGCCTTCATAAGGGTAATGACGCTGGTGGTCATGCCGCTTCTCTCACCTCGGACCGAAATGATCTCGCCGGAAGGGGTGGTAATATGGACTATCTTATCGTGGCATATAATCTCCGCTCGGTTCTCGGATAACCAGTCCATGCCGACAACGACATCGAAACTACTAAGCGTAAAAGGAATAAGGTCGATATCAAAGATATGACCTGACAGTTTTAACTTACATCCCGCAAGTACATGAGTCGTTATTATAGTCTTACCGTCAGCTAATTCAACAGGAAACTTAGCATCTAACGGGGTTGGAGTTAAGTCTAAAAGTTGGCTAAAGGCTTTCGACACAAAACTCCTATCAGCTCCAGTGTCAAACAAAACAGAAGCAAAACAATCGTTTACAGGGAACTTACCAGACACCACATGCGGATCATTGCGGGCTTGACCCGATCCAATCACGAACGCTCTTCCCTTGCCATTGCCTCCACCATTACTGCCACTTCCATTACCCCCATTGTTGTCATTCTGTTTTAGCTTGGGGCAATCTTTCCGAAAATGGCCTTCCTGCCCACATTCAAAACATCCCTTCGTCGTCATCGGTGGCTTAGGAGCACCCTTTTCCGCAAGGTCTCCTCTACATTCTTTCGCTTGGTGACCTATCTTTCCGCATCTTTGACACTTGACACGGTCACACTGGCCAACATGATGATAGTTGCACCTGTTGCACTTTGGATATTTCCCAGCATATCCGCTTGAAACCTGCCCGCTACCGTTGTTGTTGTTGTTGTTGTGATTCTGAGTGTTAAAGCTCCGAGTGAATTCGGGCTTACGGTAGTGTTGTTGCGGTAGGAGGTTCGAGGATGAAGATTTGGTGTTGTCAAACTTCCTCTTCCCGCTGTTCGGGTTGCTGTTGCTGTTATTGTCGTTACTCTGGTTGTCACGGGCTTTAACGGTCGAACCCCTAGGTGGTAACGCACCTTGGGTCACAACCTGATCCGTCAGTTTGTGAGCTAAACGGATCGCTTGTTGGATCGTGGCTGGCCTGGAAGACGTCACCATGCCCTGAATCTGCGGTGCTAATCCATCAATGTACATTTCTATCCTCTTGCTCGGCGGATCCACCATCCGCGGACACATCACAGCCAACTCGTGCGAACGAGTAGTGTAGGCTTCGATTTCCGAACCCACCATCTTCAACGACCAAAATTCTGATTCTAACTTTGAAATCTCTTCTCTCGGACAATACTCCTCCCGCATCATGTTTTTGAACTCCTCCCAGTTCATCGCGTTAGCCAGTTCCAATCCAAGGATCTGCACATTTGTACATCGTCTGTGGACACCTCTGAGTGTGCCTCTGGCTCAGTCGGTTCTTCCTCCGGTTCCTCTTCGGGTTCCTCCTCGGGATCTTCCTCGGGATCTTCTTCAGGCTCCTCTTCGGGATCTTCTTCAGGTTCGGCCTCAGGCTCCGCCTCAGGCTCGGCTGCGTTCTGAGCAAGTTGCATTTGTAAGACATCGCAATGCTCTAACGCTATCTCAGTTTGGGTCCTTGCTTCTTGGAGTTGCTCTTGCAAGTCTATCATCTCGGCTTGTATCTTCATCATAACCTTCATTTGTTGATCACTGGCCTCTTGCATTTCTTTCATTGCCGCTGCCATGCGGGCAATCTCCTCCTTAGTCTCGGTTCCGTCTTTTAACATTCTGGAAACGTTCTTCCTCGTATAGCGCATGTAACCCACGTCACGCTCCAAGCATGAAACAACAGCTGCGAGAACTCTCTCTACAGGTTCGGTTATGGGTGGTAGGGTGTTGGGATAAGCAGGGTGGTTCGGGTGAGGCAACGGGGGAACTTGTTCACGATAGACCATACGTCTGATCATGTTAGGGTACCAATCCCAGCTAACGTCGTTTCGTAAATGCCTCCGGATAGGCGGTACCTCTTCGGTGCGGGAGCTTCGAGTTCCGGGACTACTCGGGGCGGCGATGCGGTAGGTATCTACGGTTCTTTCCCGTGAGCATGAGTCATCGGATCGGATGATGATGATGATGATGATGATGATGATGATGGCGGCGTCGACATTTCTTCAGGTAAGCCGTGTATGCGTGCGCGTATGAGTGAAAGAGGTAAAGAGATAAGATTACAAGACTACACAAACCTATGCAGTGCGTATCATTATAACTAATGGGTCGTCGCGGTTATAGTCTAGTATGCATGCAGCTTCTAGTTCGCTATAACCAATGGCTCTGATACCAATCTGTCACACCCTCAAAATCCACTAACGGAGTTTTACCGTCATAGGGTGTGAACTAACAGGATCGGAATCATCAGTTATAATCAAACCATAAAAACGTTTAAATGAAAATAAGTGTGGAAGCGTAAAACCATAGAAACAACGCTACGTCACGCAGGACGATTTTAAAACCAAGGATAACAGTTAAAAGTAAGTTTGCATAGTTAAAAGTTTATCAAGCAATGCATGTTCCTAAACCGCGCGCCCGCCTCGGCTAACTGAGAATAACATACTAAAAGTGTCAACACAAGGTTGGTGAGTTCACAAGTTATATAAAATAAATCGTTTAGCGTTTGCGTTCAGCGTTTTACGTTAAGTGTTTTGCGTAACCACGTTACGGCGTTTAAGCGTTTTGCGTAACCATGTTACGGCGTTTTGCGTTACCAGATAGTGTTATGTCAAATTATATATCGATAGGTAGCTAGTCTATACAACAAGTATTACTAAGTGTTCGACACCGAAGCTGACTCGTTTAGTAAGTGCCTTGTCACCAGGTCCTCCAGACCATTTGTACGTGTTAGCCAAAATTACACCCGTTCGACCTCCAGTCGAGTTTAGCGTTGGGTGGGGTTTGTCAAACCCAGTAGTACTACTCAACAGTGACTCGCTATTCTAAATATTAACCGGTTCGATGTGTAGGACTTCAAATATTTCGTTTGCCACTTAGCCTTTACAAGTGATATATAATTTATAACAAAATCTTAAATGCGTTGTGGAGTATGTTATCTCCCCCCAGTGAAAAGCGTTTGAAAAACAGTTTAGGGAGGGAAAAGTGAAACTCACTGTTTGCGAAGAATTTCCCAAAATAAATCACCAAGATGCGCGTCACCGAAAAACTCTCTCTAACGTTCTAAAACAACAAAGAGATTTTTCTAAGTGTCGGAATATTATCGAGTCTCTAGACCCGGCACATAATACCTATGCACATAACATGTTTCGTGTTTCGTTTGTGAATCGTGTGTGACTTTCACAAGTGTTTTTTTGACACATCACATGTGTAAGCAATCATATACGTGTCATGTATTCATAACGTACATTACTAGCAATTATTCCCCGTAAGGGCATTTTGGTCAACAAATAACAATTAACTAACCATTATTCCCCATAAGGGAAATTTGGTCAAATCATGGCAATCAATTAGCAACTATTCCCCGCAAGGGTATTTTGGTCAAAACATAACAATTATATAACAAATATCATATTTCATGCATTTTTACACAACTCAGCAGCTAGTTTCACCGAGACAGAAATCCTACTAGAAAGATTGTACTATTTCACCGATCATAGCATCTCAATTAATTTACCAAAAATCATCACAGAAGCACATATGTCTTAGGTTTCCATAACATATTTTATTACATTTTTATTCCTCATATTTTTCTCACAATCATCAAATCATTACAGCAAACTCATACCAGTCAGATTCATGCACAACAGAATGTTATTTGCAATTCCCATTAAACGAAAAATCCAATAAATGCAAGACCACTTGGGTTTGGTTCTTAACTCAATGAGTCAACTTCCAGAAGTGGAACCAACCCAATTGGTCTCGTAGTTCATGAGATATAACATTTACAACATAACCTAACAGCAGGTCTAACAGCTCAGCTTTGCACAACGTTTTTGTAAAATCATAAAAGTTAACTTCTACTTGTCCAAAAATTACAAATTTATACTTTATAGAAACTAGACTCAACCTAGTTTACTGCAGTATCAATAATCTCAACCAATTTTCACGTTTACACTTCGTTACAGTCACTTAAACATCATATACACATTCTGTCCAGAAACTGTTTGCATCCAAACTCAATATATACACAACCTATGAACTATCATGCATTCATATGACCCTCTAGACTCCATAAACACCATCCATGCACATCAATTACATATTACATGCTTGATTAGGGTTTGTGTTTGAATTCAAATCAAAGACACAACAATCAACATGCAACAAGATTCAATCTAGCTATCAAATCATCATCAATCAACAACAATCATGTTAACTTCATACATACATGAAATCGGCTCATGTAGGGTTTTCAATTAACCCATTAAACATCAAAATCAAGCAACAAGAATGTAAAGGATGATCAATTATACCTTCCTAGCACCTAGTTCTTCAATCAAACACTTGATTTGATGTTGTATGTGTATGTAGAGTGGACGGCAGCCAAGGAGAGGGGTAGGGAGGGTTTGCGATCGGAACTTTGTGGGAAAGAAGAATAATAGTTAGGGTTAAGGTTAAGGATCTATTTATTAACACACAAGTTACACTCAAGTCCCTCCACTTCTAAGTATTACTTTTCTAGCCTAACTAACTTGTTTTCATCTTGAGTTAACGTTTATAACCATGTTATCACAAAACACATAAGTCTAACACATAATTATCACATAATTACTGTTATGACGTTTTTCGTTTATTTATCAATCGTTTGCGTCAACTCGTTTGCGTTTCGGTGCAAATCCCGAAAGACTACACATGTAGTAAGTGTTAAGCGTCATTTAAACCCTAGTTTAAATGTAACGAAGTGTGCGTTATAGATTTAGTGATCTTAAGTTTGAATTGACGGAGTTGAGTTAACGGAGTTAACCTGAAATTGACGATTGTCACATGTACTATACCTACCAAGGTATGGACAAATAGACAAGATCTGACAAAAGCGACCCATGAACCAATCACAGGGTGACAGCTCACCGACAATAGTACGAGGAGGAGCACGCTCCAATACAAAATGTCACTATCAGCTGCTGCCTACCCACCAACTCCCATCGTGGCACGAACATAGCCCATGGTTGGTGGAAAAGGAATATTATATACAGCTGGCCGTACCCGCTTGGAAACCTACCTTCGGCTATAAATACTCCAACACCTTGGAACGATATCATCTTCTCTTCTCTCTAGCTATTTCTCTCGATATACACTTATATTCAGAGCAATCTAGTTTGATTCTCACGCTGGAGGGTGGTCACAAGGAGGAACCCCCCCCCCCATTCTCAGTGACGAGCTCACAGTGTCTGTTTTGCAGGTCGAGAAGAATAACCATCTTTGCTGGACCTAACCCTCGTGGGAAACATTTACTTAACCCCCAGATTATCCTTAATCTGCCGGGGTCATTTAGTGTTTCTTCATTTCAGAAGGTAGATGATGAACTTAGCAGGTGGGTTCCAAACAAGTTGGACCAGTTGACATCGAAACACCTTTTATCAAAATTAGATATATTTAGATTTGTTGGTGCATGTTTTGTGGCCGTCGCTTGGCGAATAGTTTAGATTGTTTATGTTGTCTGCTGTACACCTAGATAGTGGTCCACGCCGAAAGTCATCCATTCGAAAGAGCATTTTCAAATGGATACTCATTCGATCGAACCAGTCTCTGATTCGATCGAATGAGTCTGCTATTCGATCGAATAGGACTCATTCGATCGAATGAGTCCTGATCGAATAGCAGTGGGTATAAATACCGAGCTTTCAGGCGTGGTTTGTTAAGGATTTGCGTGCCCGGCGCCCAGGTGCTGTCCGGATGAGGGGGGAGGCCATGCTCGACCTCCCCCTGCCATAGATCGTGATTTCAGTGTTTAACAAGCATGTAATCTTTCGTTTTTATCAATGAAATCGTTTGTTTCGTGTTTGTTTCTATCCGTCTTTGGTTATCAAACCTTCCGTCTCGAACCGGCTCGGATCGTCTCGGTCCCGACTGAACCAACAATTGGTATCAGAGCCACGGTTACCGCTAGAAGGGTCTAACAACCGATCTAGCAAGCCGAGCTCTTGATTTTATGCGTTATGGACGTTAAACTGTTGGTGTGTTCTTCGTGTTCTTCGCGTTTTCTGGGCTGGCGATGAAGGAGTCGAATCTGCCATTCGATCGAATAGGCCTATTCGATTGGCTGATTCGATCGAGTAGGTCTTCCCGCTCAAAAGTTTCAAATTCAAACGCCAGTTTTCCCGCCCATTCGATTGACTTCATTCGATCGAATCAGATTGTATTCGATCGAACTGGTCTTCCCGCTCAAAAGTGTCAAATTCAAACGCCAGTTTTCTCGCCCATTCGATTGACTTCATTCGATCGAATCAGATTGTATTCGATCGAACTGGTTTTCCCGCTCAAAGTGTCAAATTCAAATAGCTGATCGAACCAGTTCTTCATCTGATCGAATCTGTGCTTCATTCGACCGAATGAGCCCTATTCGATCGAACATGTTCCAGACCAAAAAAAAAAAAAAAAAAAAAAAAAAAAAAAAAAAAATCATTTTGAATAGATCTAACTAGCTATATATATAATACATATATTTTTAACTTATATCGAAGAGATCATATGAACGAAATTTGTAATAAAAATCATTGTGAAATCAAAATGAGAAAATTTGTGTAAAACTTTACCATATAAAATCGAGATATACAAGAATTATTAACAAATAAAAATAAAATAATATAACATTTATAAATGAAGACTTGTGATAAGAATTTATAACAAATAACGGAAAAATGGTTTAAATTCTTGAAACGTAATAATAATGTTTTAAGATTTAAAGGTGGAAAATCGCGCATGAACCACCATGACTTGGTATTCCGACACCAAAAACCTTTTACAAAAATACTTTGTTGGAGTCTAAACATGTGCACGTACCACCGCGTTTTTTCATGTTTTCGACTCAAATAACGATTGTAACAAAAATAAAAAAAAATAATAAATTGGGGTACATCGTCATGTCAAAACACTAGTCCACGTACCACCGTGGTTCTATTGTTTCAACACCGAAAATTAGGATGGCGAGCGGAACGCTCACATTCGACTACTTAAAGTGGTCATCTCATATGACACAATCTTTAATGAGATTTGAAACAACGGGATCCAAGTTAAGCTCGTGACCCATAAAACACAATAAAAACTAATGTTTTTGCGTTTTAAGGTAAGGATACCTTGGAGTACTATGAAAGTGTGTGCATGTGTATATTTATGATTTGATGAAATAAATAAGTATATAAATAAACAAGTGTAATGAACAATCAAGTAGAGTAAACACGTATAGGCAACACGTATAAGGACCCTAAAGTAAAGACTATACTAGGTCGTTACGTCTAACCACCTATCCTATAGTAACCTGACTCTGATACCAATCTGTCACACCCCGACCACAGGCGGCGGAACATGCCGGGGTGCAACCGATAGCCCAAATACACAAGACACTATTTAAAGTGACAATATTTAATTAACTCATTTTGTTTCATAAATCAATAAACAACACATCTCGTTCATACAAACAAATTTGAAAACAAGTAGCAATCAAATTGTTCGTTTTAAAAATACCCTAATAGTCTTGATAATGTTTTTCATCAAGTCCTCGAGTCAACAAAAGTCAAACCTGTAACATTTCATAAAATAAAGTTTGTCAACACAAAGGTTGGTGAGCAATTCATAAGTTTGAGCATATAAGTATATAATAATAAAATTAAGCCACAAAACTTGTATACAAAACAATAAATAAAAGCAACAACTTGGATAAATTGACAATCGCTAATAGAATTACGTTAGCGCCACCTAGCTACAAGGGGTTGCCAAGTAGTCTAGGATTTTATTGACCATTGTTAAACACATTAGCACCACCTAGCTGCAAGGGGTTGCCAAGTAGTCTAGGATTTTATAGAATATCATTAATTGCATTACGTTAACGACACCGTGCTATAAGAGAATACCTGATAGTTCACGGATTTAAAAACTTCCACCAACCAAAAGCGATAAAACATAGGCAAATAAGCATAGAACACCAAATCGAGCAAGTATTTAAGTAAAGTATACAATCACGTTTGTGGGTTTAAAGATTCAAGTAAATAAAGTATTTAGTTTGATAAGTATGAAATGTCACCCCAAAACGAAAGATGGAAAACGGGGTATGCAAGTACTCACCTCGATTGACGAATCGAGAACTAATAAATGATCGAAATATAGAAAGCTTGTGAACGAAACAAACAAATCCGACTCGAATGATAATTGAAAAAGAATAAATAATATATTAATGAACTTGAACTTTAGTTGAAACTACATTTGAAACATTGAATGAGAAGGTTCGGTTGTTAATCGGGTTACCGGTTAATTTGTTAACGATCGGGGACTCGTACTTAATTGATAATTTAAAATAAAATAATATTATTTTATTGGGCTTTTAAATAACTAAACCAATATTAATTAGAAACAAGACGAGTTTAAATCAAGAGTTCGGTCTTATAAAAATGAATAGATAATAAATCTTATAATAATATTATTAATAATAAAGATAGTAATGATAATAACAACTTTAAAAATATGTTTTAAATATATATATATATATATATATATATAAGATAATTATGATAATAATATATAAATATACTGCCAATCGAGAATTGTTGTTTAGTAACTAATAAGAGTAATAATAATAATAGATATAATTACCAATCGGGAATTGTTATTAAAACTAGTGATAGTAATAATAATAATAATAAATGTAATAGTAATATTTTTTGTTGTTGATTACATTATTAATAGATTTATGAATTTTACTAATAATAATTATTATAATAATAATAATAATAATTATATATCTCATATTAATGATAATTTACTTATAACATTTTAATAATAATAGGATTAGTGATAAAAATATAAGTCGAGTAACGATGACGTTTAATGGCAACTAGACCCGACATGGGTTTCTATTCAATAAACAAGTGGATAATATCAGCAGTAATAGAACTTAATAATATTCCTTAATAATCATAATAATTGTGAAAATAATAATCTATTAATTATGAAAATAATGATAATAATAATTGTTTTGTTAAATGATAATAATAACAATAATAATAATAATAAAAACTATCTTGTTAATAATAATAATAACAATAATAATAATAATAAGCTTTATTATAAGTTATGAGATTAATAAAAAATGATTCCAAAAACACTCTCCAAAGAGGGTTTAAGGGGGGACCGAACTCGTGACTCGATTACCAGTTATAAGTTTGACACAAAAACGATTAAAAACTCTAAATCTCATGCTTATTATACGATGTTTGGCAGAGAACAATTTTCGGAGCCGAGCGGGGGTCGTCGGAGATGAAGGCTGCCGGAGAGGTGAAAACAAGGGTCGCCGGAGCCCATTCCAGCCGCCGGAAAAATGCATTAAAGAGAGAGAGAGAGATGGAGAGAGAGATAGAGAGATAGAGACAAAGAGAGATATAGAGATAGATACGGAGAGAGATAGAGAGAGAGAGATAGAGACGGAGTGAGAGAGAGGCGGTGCATTGGTGGTGCGTCTGGGCTCGCTGGAGGTACAGAGAGAGGGAAGGAATATGTGGTGATGGCGTTGGAGTTACGGGCTAGAGGGCAGGGCGGCCAGAGTTCGAGATCGGGGAGAAAGGATGGCCGGAGTTGCCGTCGCCGGCTTCTTGCCGGAAAACGGCAAGGTGGGGGGGGGGGGCTGTAAGAATGAGATTAGGTTAGGGTTCTTCCTTTATATATATATATATATTACATATTTACATATAGGCCATCCAAGTTCTACATATTTTATGAAAAGGTATTAAACTTAAGAAATGATAATATAGATTCGAAAATGACAAGTATTACCCCCTTACAATTTATAAACTAATTTTATGTTAAATGAACAACGATTAGTACACGCCTACATGACGGGTTTTGATGAACTAAGTACGTGAAAAATTTAAAGATCGACTTAAATGATTATTAAAATTACCAGATCGGGTTTACAATAAAATACGGGTTCGAAGTATAATTTATTAAAAATAAAACGTGATAGAAAATCGAAATCCGAATTTGACGAATGTCACAGGTCCTGTTCAGGTTTTCTTTTAAGTGTCTATTTTATGATCTCAGTTTCATAATAAATATTTTCTAGTTAATTGATAACTGCAACTTAGGGGATTCAAGCATAGGTGGTTTTCTTTATCATCTGAGTCAGTTAAGTTAATTTATCTTGTGTTTTGTTTACTTGTCTTTTCTTAATTAGTTAATTTATTAGTTTAATATTAATGACAAATTATAAATATAGTGAGTTGGTAACTCTGAGTTGGAGGGACATGTGTTCTCACTCATATGTGTTTGGTCCCGTTAACCACTTGTGGACATACGGGATTGCCATTCACCTGAAAACTAAGAGTGACTGGGGCGAGTGAATTTTAAATTGTCTTCGATATTAGACCCCTTAGATGATCATATAATCTGACGAAAATCATCACGTTGTGATCCTGATTACCTTGTGAATAGAAAATGAGGATCAAACAAGGATTTCGTGATGAATGATCATATAATGTGACATTCGTCGTTTTTGAAACCCAAAAACCCGACCCATTTAAATTTTTCGACACCTTTCGGATCTTCATTTAAAATTTATTATTTAAAAATAAAACTTGGATAATAGTAACCTTCTCATTTTATTAATAAATTAATAAAATGGTGAGTTGTTTTTGTATTTATGTTCATGCTGGTGTTTATTTTGAAATGTGTTGTCCCTAATCGTATTATTATTCTGTTTATCGTACTAAAGTTTGATTTTTATTTAACTTATTTGATTAGGTTATTCGGGAATGTTCTGATTTTAAATAAAACCCTTAATTAAGACATCATTTAAAATACAAAGATTCGTCACCTCATCGTTTAATTATCAAATTGTTCAAATAAATAAATAAAATAATATTTGCGTACGTGTGTGCCTACTAGATTTATGCTTACCATTAACTAAAACTGTGTATATGTATAGAAGAAGGCAACATATGGACACAAATATTGAAGAATCAAACAATCAATTAAGCAAAATTTATTAGAATAACACGTGTGTGCCTACTAGAAGAACGCAAATGTTGAACGCAAATGTTATTCAACTTTAAACCCTAAACTAAAAGTATTATCCAAGTTTGTTTTCATCTCCGTTCTCTAAGGACTTTTAAGAAAAATTAATTAAGGTTCTATTAATAAAATGATGAATTGTTTTAAATGTAAGGACCCGAACCCAGTAACCCTACTTTAACGTCGGATTTACTCATAAACGCAGTTCTTACAATCAGAGTTAATTAAAACTTTCGCGAAAACGTCAACTTAAAGCATTCGTTACAAAACATTAAATCTTTACTTTGATACCATAACACAATACATTATATTTAAAACATCGTTTCTTCTATCTCCAGATGTCAGCCGTCCAATTCATTCCATGTGCCATCCTCATGCTAACTCTTTAATCTGTTCACCTGCGTGCATACTAAAAGTCAGCTACGCTGAGTGAGTTCTAGTTAATCAAGAAACTTATCATACAACAACTACATGCATTATGTACATATCCGAAGACACATAGCCAACTATCTAACCTGCTCACCTTACCACTTAACCCCTAATTTACCCCTACAGCTTAGCCACTTTAATTATGAATAACGTTATGCCACTTTGCCACTTTAATAACGAATCACGTTATGCCAATTTAATAACGAATATCGTTATGCCTCTTTAATAACGAAGTCACGCATATGCTTACCCTACCACGTACTATCGTCATGCCACTAACACCCTTACTAGACCCTTGCTACTTCTTTCACGCCCTACCTCTACTTGTCTACAACACACTTTATATCATTACATCATTTATGTAATAACCAAGTCACATCACAACATTTACACACACTAATAACCACTTGGGGGTCATTCCCGAATGACTGTACGCGCAATATCCGAAGATCGTTCGCACACCGACTAACGTTGCCTTCCCTGTCTATACGTGCAATATCCGAAGATCTTTCACGTACCGACAAGAATCATTCATAATTTTCGCATAATACACATACGGCATACACTTACCACTTAAGGTAAATGTATTCACACTTCACATCGAGTATGCACACAGCCTTGAAAAATTTAATACGTGAGTAGAGGGTTTGTTGGAAATGATGGCGGTGATGGAGATGGTGATAATGGTGGGGATGATCACCAACGACGTGCTGAGGTTGAGGCACCTGTTGCTCAAGCTGCTCAACGTAAGAGAAAAGGAAAAGAGGTGGCTGGTGGTGAGTCATCTAAACGTCGAGTGAATCAAGGTGCTGGTATCTCATTTGGAGTTCAACCTCCAAGGTCGTCTGCTCCTCAAAGACCGGTGGTGCCGCTTACTACTAGCACCCCGGATTACACATTGACAGCCACACTCACATCGGATCCTAAGCTTGGTATGATTCCACAATATGTCTTATCTACTTTCCCAAGGCCTACTGCTGCTACATCAGTGATTTCACCTACACCGATTATGATGCCGACACAGCCTATGGTCATGTCATTCATGAGGCTTAATCGTCCTCAAGGTCCAGTACAGCCGATCTTTCCATCGTTTCATGTTATGCCACAGGAGAATCAGATGAACATGCTCTTGAGCTTGATTCATCTTTATGAGAATCAAATGGCTGCTGACCAACAGGCTTAAAAGCAGATGCTGATTAATCAAAGAAAGTTTATGGGTTATGTCTCCTATTGTCAGAAAGAAACTATGGAGCTCCGTGAGATTGTTGCGTCTCAGGGGGTGAAAATAAAGGAGCAAGATGATCTTATTCTGCAGTTGACATGCAAGGATAATGAACTAAAAAAGTTAAAGAATGACGATGAAGATCCTGATGCCTCGGGTTGAGATCGCATAACTATCATAGTTTGCAAACTATTAGAAAGCTTGAGAACGAAACAAATGAATCCGACTTGAAAGCTAATTGAAAGCGAATAAATAATATATTAATGAACTTGAACTTTAGTTGAAACTACATTTAAAACATTGGACGAGAAGGTTCGGATGTTAATCAGGTTACCGGTTAATTTGTTAACGATTAGGGACTCATACTTAATTGATAATAAAAACAAAATAATATAATTTAATTGGGCTTTTAAATAACTAAACCAATATTAAATAGAAACAAGACGGGTTTAAATCAAGAGTTCGGTTTTATAAAAATGAATTGATAATAAAACTTATAATAATATTATTAATGATAATGATAGTGCTGATAATAATGATTATAAAGATATGTTATATATATATATATATATATATATATATATATATATATATATATATATATATAAGATAATGATGATAATAATATATAATTATACTACCAATTGAGAATTGTTGTTAAAACTAATAATAGTAATAATAATAAATATAATAATAATTACTTTTGTTGTTGAATACATCATTAATACATTTATGAATTTTAATAATTATAATAATTATTATTATAATAATTATATGTGCCATATTAATGATAATAATTATTACTTATAACATTTTAATAATAATAGTATTAGTGATAAAAATATAACTCGAGTGACAAACACTTATAACATGCTTTCAGTGTTTTATGGAAATCACGTGTAATATTGGAAAACTGTCAAAACAGAATGTTCGGTCGGAATTAGATTTCGGTCGAAACAATCTGCCGTTAAATGGCAACTATCCAACTCAGACCAACAACAATATTCTGAAACAGAATGCGTTAAACGGGTCAAAACACAACCAAATCGTCTCAAAGATTATCAAGTCAAACTTCCCCAATCCGTCATCCCCTTGTTTTCTGCACTAAAAAATGACACGTCAATGGTACACCCTCTTTCAAATTTTGTTTCTTACGAAAATTTTTCTAACGCTCACAAAACGTTTCTAGCGGCTATCAAGTTAAATGATGAACCAAAAACCTTTCACCAAGCAATGTCGGGCAAAAGATGGAAAGTAGCCATGCAAAACGAAATCCGTGCCCTTAAATAAAATGGGGCAGAGTCTCTTGAACAACTCCATGAAGGAAAACATGCGATCGACTCAAAGTGGGTCTATAACGTGAAATACAAACCAAATGGGGAAGTTGAGCGGTATAAAGCTCGGCTTGTGGCAAAGGGTTTCACATGACAAGAAGGAGTTGATTATCATGAGACTTTCGCACCAATTTCTAAATTCATTACAGTTAGAACACTACTAGCTGTAATAGTTAAGAAAAATTGGATCATTAATCAACTTGACGTAAACAATGCCTTTCTTCATGGCGATTTAAATGAGGAAGTCTACATGAAGATACCACAAGGTTTTTCTAAAGAAAAGGAAAAAATCGCTTTATGGGTTGAATCAAGCTTCACAAAATTGGTACTGCAAGTTCACGACATCACTTCTTCATCTTGGTTTTAAACAATGCAAGGCTGATCATTCACTTTTTACTGACAAACCAGGCGATAATTTTGTGGTTGCGCTCATATACGTCGACAATGTTATTGTGGCCGGAAATGCACGTCATCTGATCCAAGTCTTGAAAAATGTACATGACAAACGATTCAGTATCAAAGACCTGGAGAACCTTAAATATTTCATCGGTATTAAGGTGGCTACAACATCTAAAGGCTTAGAGCATTCCCAGCCCATTCCCTACCATATATCCATATATATCATGTAATTACACTAAAAATCACTGCATTTTCTCTCTCCTGTTTAATTAAATAATACTTTTTATATCTTATCATTATCTTTTCGTTCTTCTTCACTCACAATCACTTTTAGAAAATATTAAAATATTATACGGTATGAACAGTGAAACCCCTAATTTAACTTTCCCATATAATATTTTCTATTTCCTCTACTCACAGCCACTCATACCCATACCATATAATTTACAAAACTCCCTCACATAAATATAGGGAATAGGCTGTGAATGCTCTTAGTCTTAAGCCAAAG
Source organism: Bidens hawaiensis (assembly GCF_021521415.1). NCBI lineage: Eukaryota > Viridiplantae > Streptophyta > Magnoliopsida > Asterales > Asteraceae > Bidens > Bidens hawaiensis. The sequence continues at coordinate 5,260 of NW_027497029.1, read as the reverse complement.
AAAATATACACTTGATATTCTTGAAGATTGTGGGTTACAGGGGTGTTGCCCAAGCTCGTTTCCCATACCCAACTTGAAACATGATAAAGGAGAAAATGAATCAAAGGTCGATAGCAACCGGTACCGTCGGATCGTTGGTCGGTTACTTTATTTCCAGGCTACCATACTCGACATCACATACGCGGTCAACATCCTAAGCCAATTTGTTGCTGATCTGAGACAGAATCATCTTGATGCTGCTCGCCGCGTGCTTCGTTACTTGGAGGCCACTTCCGGTCAAGGCATTTTGCTACCGCGTGATGGAGGTTACCACCTCTCAGCATATTATGATGCGGTCTGGCTCAGTTGTCCATTTACAAGACGATCTCGTACCAGATATTTACTGCTATTAGGAGGTGCTCCTGTCTCATGGAAAACAATGAAACAAGCTGTTGTTTCTCGTTCTTCTATCGAAGAAAAATATCGTTTTATGGCCTCCACTATCAGCGAAGTCTTGTGGGTGTGTTGGCTTCTACGAACATTAGATGCGCTTTTTGATGAGCCGATACCTGTTTTTTGTGATAACCAGGCGGATGGCATATTGCTAACAATCCAGTTTTCCATGAAAGAACCAATCATGTGGAAATGGATCGCTATTTTGTTAGAGAACGGGTTGAAAGTCAGTACGTCCGTCCCTTCCATGTTGATTCGAAGCTGTAAATTGCTGATCTTTTCACGAAAGGATTGGTGACACCGCAACTCAGATTTTTACTTGACAAGTTGGGTGTTATTGACTTACACACTCCAACTTGAGGGGGAGTATTGGAACTCAAAATTATTCTCCAATATTTCATTCATGTTTATATCCTTATTTTTAGCTTTACGTGATCAAGATTGATTATGTTTCTTTTATTAAAAACCTTGAACTTGTATTTAAAGAGATATTATCTCTTTTTTAATAGACTACCAAAAAGATTATCAGAGTTTCTTGTTCCTTGATTCCATCTTTCTCTACCTTTAGCACGTGATTCACGAGGACCTCCCAACTATTTTGCCTGACAACTTGCATTCCAATAACATTTTAAAGCCTAGCACAAAGGTAATTCATCATGGACGATGGGTCCGCTCCCGCTATATAAAAACATATAGTTGATTTCCTAAACCTTTTTGAATCGATATTATTCTTAGAACATGTCTTCTGCACTAAATGGAATGCATTATTTAACATGCTTTTTCACTGTCATATGTGCTGTGTGCTTTCAACTAGCTGACCTTTAACTAACCAGACGTGTGTCAATTAAAACTAAAAATAAATAAAATTTATTGGCTGTTTTGGGGTGAACGCCGACGTCTGGCATTAAGGAGCTACCAATTGTGCCCTTGGCACCTCCTTAAACTCACTTGTCGTGGTGTAGCTAACGTTGCATGGTTGAGGTGGCACAAGTTTGAAGCCCATGGGGGCCCACGATGACCAATGTTAGGAAAAAAATAATTATAAACCGAGCGCATTATATATAGTGGCAGGATCAAGAGAAAACTCCTTGTAAAGAACTCAAAAACTAATATTTTTTTTTTAATTTTGTATAATTTTTTTTTAAAATTTTTTCATCCTTTTTATATGCTGTTATTTTTTAACATAAAAAAATAAAATAAAATAAAAACACATATGCAATAGTGTTGTATTACATATATGCAATAGTGTGTATTACATATGTGAAATAATGTTTTATTGGATATATGCAAAAGTGTATTGTATACGTGCAATAGTGCTATATTATATGTAAAAATAAAAAAATAAATAAAAGTCAATGTAATTCATATGTGCAATACTCTTGTATTACATATATGCGTTGATGTGTATTGACCCATGTGCAATAGCGTTGTATTATATGTAATATAACACTATTACATACACGTCATACACACTATTGCCCCTAGGCACCTCCTTAAACTCACCTATCGTGGTGTAGCTAACGTTAAAAGGTTAAGGTGGCACAAGTTTGATGCCCATAGTGGGGCCACGTTGACCATCGTTAGGAAAAAATTATTATAAACCGAGCGAGTTATATATAGTGACAGGATCAAGAGAAAACTCCTTGTAGAGAACTCGAAAACTAATAATTTGTTTTTAATTTTGTTTAAAACATATTTTTATTTTTTTCATCATTTTTATATGCTGTTATTTTTTACCAGAAAAAAATAAAATAAAATAAAAAGTTTTATGTGGTGCACATATGCAATAGTGTTGTATTACATACCTGCAATAGTGTGTATTACATATGTGAAATAATGTTTTATTGGATATATGCAAAAGTATATTGTATATGTGCAATAGTGCTATATTATATGTAAAAATAAAAACATAAATAAATAAAAGTCAATGTAATTCATATGTGCAATACTCTTGTATTGCATATATACGTTGATGTGTATTGCCCCATGTGCAATAGTGTTGTATTATATGTAATACAACACTATTACATACACAATATTGCATATATGCAATACATCTGGTACCGTAACGAATGTAATCGAAACCGATCGAATTCGCGTCAACTCACCGTCACAACGCCTAGGACCGACAACGCTTTTGATTTTCCAATGCGCGAGTTGTGCCAACTCACCGTCGTAGTGCATGGAACAGACAACGCTATGTTTTATCAACGCCTAGGCTGTACCGACTCAACCAATGTCGCTTACTTTTTTTTGGGTATTATATGTTAATTTTTTTATATGTTACTTGATGAATTTGTTTTTTGGGTTTTAACGATCAACGTTGTTTATACGGTACTGTAACGTTCGTAACCAAAACCATCTGAATTCGTGTCGACTCACTGTCGTAACACCTGCGACCTACGACGCTCAGGTCTTACCAACGCCCAAGTTTTACCGACCAAATAGATGCCTTTTTTAATATCTTATTTTTTTTATATGTAAGTCTATTTGTATGCTAATTTGATGAACTTTTTTAGGTTTTACTGCTTGAGTTTTACGAATGTTGCTTATTCCATAACGAACGTAATTGATGCCGATCGAATTCACGATTAAAGTATTCCGTACTGAACATAATTTAACAACGTCCGGGTTTTACTGACCGAATAAATCCCGATTCAAATATTTTAATTTTTTATATGTTAATCAACCGAACCCACTACAACATGATTGGTATATAAACAGGTTCGACTTACTTGATGCGTTATGCGACACGCTTGTCGCAATGCGCCCGGTAAAACACTAGTATATACATAATGTGTGTGGGCACGTATTCTAAAGAGAGGGCACATTATTGTGGTATTATTTGGTGCTAATGAGCTTTAGCTCAACTAGCATTGGAGGGGAAATGATGATTTGGCATGCAGACTGCAATGTCTTAAGTTCAACTCCAATCTCAACTAGGTATTACCATGGTGGGTTTTCCCCAGGATAGGAGATGGTGGGCTTGAAATACCTAAACAATGTCTGTGATCGCAAGCGTATGGAGTCGTCTTTTGGCATTAGGTAGGCCTAGGTAGCGTCCTTTATTCGCTGATTTTTTCAATAACAAAAGGAAGACGAGTTGATGTTTGATGTTTGATAATGAATTGTTGTGTGTTGGGACCAATTATAAGAGAAAAAAACATAGATCAAAATATTAGTAATTATGGAAAAAAAAGGTGTTGGAAATGGTGGTTTTTGAAAAAGACACCAAGGGTAGGAGTGATTGTGGTGTGTTGTGAACTTGCGAAATTTGATTAGGCCAATTTTTGTTGGGCCTATGGTGAGCAATAATCGAATCGTTAGCCGAAACCTAACCGAAAACCGACGACCGAACCTATATAACCGAAAACCGAATTAATAAAAAATAACCGAACCAAACCGAACTCTTTATATTTTAATATTTTCAAGTTTTTTTCCCTCTATTTCATGTATTATATGCATTAATAGTTTAATACTATCATTTTCATGTATTTACATCTACATTTCATGTATTAATATCTCAACTTCATATATTTATACATTCATTTCAAGTAGTTATGCATTCATTTTATGTATTTAAAACTTCATTTCATGTATTTTTAAGCAAAATTTTAACCCAAGTTTGATATGTTGGATTTCAGTGGTGATCAGTCAACGGTTTAACTTTAATCCCACTTTAATAAAATTGGTTTCATAATTATTAACCATATTAATAAATGAATACGCAGCGTAATACAAAGCGAGTAATCATCACCTTTTAGGAACCGTACAGGATCCGGTTACAAACAATACGAGCATGAAACGAAACAACCAAAGAAACATAAATATTAACTTACAATAAATAAGTTAACCTTGGTTAATAAATAACCGTTTGAGACACTGAGAGCTAAAGAACAACGTTAGGTGACCAAGCGAGATTAAAACCGACGGTGGCGGTGCCCGGTGGCAGCGACAGCGGCAGTGGTGTCTTGCGGTAGCGGTGTCGGCTGCTGTAGTGGTCCGACCCATGGCAAAAAGCGGCGGTGTCAGGCGGGGTTTGGGAGGCCGGCCGGCTAGGGTAGAGAGAAAGAGAGGATGATAGCACTTGTGGTGGCTAGGGTTTATTACTTGTGTATTACTTTTGTGATATAATGTTAACTAGTTATAATGACTAGTTAAGCTAATATAGACCAACAAGCCCATCTCTAATTCCAAAGCCCATTCCATGTTATCTCGTTAATATGCCAATACCGGTTAACTAACCTAAGCAGGTTTCACGTTCTTTACCTAAGGTGTACCTCTCACCGGTCATAACCCGGTCGACCGCGTTGACTTAACCGAGCCGGTCCATAATTCCAACAGTCTCCCACTTGGACTTTCTGTGGTTAAGTTGATCAATGCTGACAGCCAGTGGTGCTCTAGCTACACATAGCTACCCCCAACAGGTTATGCCATTTTAAATTGATTAACCAAAAGATCTTGGAATACACTATTGCAAGATAATGAACTTATAGTAATCTTTGTCATCTATCCTTTTCGTATATGATACTAACTGAACAATGAGACATGGATCAATTCAATCTCATATGGTGTTCAATCATTATCGTTTTCGTTCTCGAGTCAAAATGGTCCAATCAAACACATAGTAAGTTTGGGGGTGGCCTCACACCTTACCAGTTTGAATCAATGAAAGCGCCAAGTTGTCTAACTGTTACATATCATGTAAGAGTACAGAATCCCATCTTGATTACATACAACTCCCACTGAACTTCAAATATTCCCAACCAATTCCTTTATAGTCGGCAGTTACGCGACAGCGGTTGACACTGATCAAAGAACAACCTTT